>NC_092237.1:21532278-21562278 GCF_036320965.1 Panulirus ornatus | reverse complement strand
AATAGAGTGAAATGGAACGATGTGGTATACCGGGGTGGATGTGCTGTCAGTGGATTGAACCAGAGCATGTGAAGCGTCTGGAGTAGACCATGGAAAGTTTTGAGGGGACTGGATGTAGAAAGAGAGCTGTGGTTTCGGTGCATCATACATTACAGCTAGAGACTGAATGTGAACGAATGTGGCCTTTGTTGTCTTTTTCCTTGTCTTACCTCGCGCGTGTGCGGGGGGGAGGGGGTTGTCATTTCATGTGTGGCAGGTTGGCGACGGGAATGAATATAGGCAGCAAGTATGAATTATATACATGTGTACATATGTATATGTCTGTGTATGTATATGTATGTATACGTTGAAATATATAAGTATGTATATGTTCGTGTGTGGACGTGTATGGATATACAGGTGTATGTGGGTGGGTTGGGCCATTCTTTCGTCTGTTTTCTTGCGCTACCTCGCTAACGCGGGAGACAGCGACAAAGTATACTATATTATTTTTTTTTTTATTTTGCTTTGTCGCTGTCTCCC
The DNA here is from genome assembly GCF_036320965.1 of Panulirus ornatus. Classification (NCBI taxonomy): domain Eukaryota; kingdom Metazoa; phylum Arthropoda; class Malacostraca; order Decapoda; family Palinuridae; genus Panulirus; species Panulirus ornatus. The sequence continues at coordinate 21,561,756 of NC_092237.1, read as the reverse complement.
GCGTTTGTGAGGTAGCGCAAGGAAACAGACGAAAGAAATGGCCAAACCCACCCCCATACACAATGTATAAACATACACGTCCACACACGCAAATATACATACCTATACATCTCAATGTACACATATATATATACACACACAGACACATACATATATACCCATGCACACAATTCACAATGTCTGCCTTTATTAATTCCCATCGCCACCTCGCCACACATGGAATAAGATCCCCCTCCCCCCTCATGTGTGCGAGGTAGCGCTAGGAAAAGACAACAAAGGCCCCATTCGTTCACAATAAGTCTCTAGCTGTCATGCAATAATGCCCGAAACCACAGCTCCCTTTCCACATCCAGGACCCACAAAACTTTCCATGGTTTACTCCAGACGCTTCACATGCCTTGATTTACTCCACTGACAGCACGTCAACCCCGGTATACCACATCGATCCAATTTACTCTATTCCTTGCCCTCCTTTCATCCTCCTGCATGTTCAGGCCCCGATCACTCAAAATCTTTTTCACTCCATCTTTCCACCTCCAATTTGGTCTCCCACTTCTCCTCGTTCCCTCCACCTCCGACACATATATCCTCTTGGTCAATCTTTCCTCACTCATTCTCTCCATGTGCCCAAACCATTTCAAAACACCCTCTTCTGCTCTCTCACCCACGCTCTTTTTATTTCCACACATCTCTCTTACCCTTACATTACATACTCGATCAAACCACCTCACACCACACATTGTCCTCAAACATCTCATTTACAGCACATCCACCCTCCTTCGCAAAACTCTATCCACAGTCCACGCCTCGAAACCATACATCATTGTTTGGAACCACTAATTCTTCAAACATACCCATTTTAGCTTTCCGAGCTAATGTTCTCGACTTCCACACATTCTTCAAGGCTCCCAGGATTTTCGCCCCGTCCCCCACCCTATGATTCACTTCCGCTTCCATGGTTCCATCCGCTGCCAGATCCACTCCCAGATATCTAAAACACTTTACTTACTCCAGTTTTTCTCCATTCGAACTTACCTCCCAATTGACTTGACCCTCAACCCTACTGTACCTAATAACCTGCTTTATTCACATTTACTCTTAACTTTCTTCTTTCACACACTTTACCAAATCAGTCACCAGCTTCTGCACTTTCTCACATGATTCAGCCACCAGCGCTGTTATCATCAGCGAACAACAACTGACTCACTTCCCAAGCTCTCTCATCCACAACAGACTTCATACTTGACCCCCCTTTCCAAAAACTCTTGCATTCACCTTCCTAACAACCCCATCCATAAACAAATTAAACAACCATGGAGACATCACACACCCCTGCCGCAAACCTACATTCACTGAGAACCAATCACTTTCCTTCTTCCTACAGAGAAAAGAGGCCAGGTGAGGATATTCCCTCAGACGCCCAGTCCTCTGTTCTTAACGCTACCTTTGCTAACGCGGGAAATGGCGAATAGTATGAAAGAAAGAAAGATATATATATATATATATATATATATTAATATATTATATATATATATATTATATATATATATATAAAATATATACATATATATATATTATACATATATCAATATATACAATTATTATATATATATATACATATATTTAATATTATTAAAATTATATATATATATATATATTTTAAAATATATATATATATATATTTATATATATATATATTTATATATAATATATATATATGGGGAAGAGCAGTGTGGTTTCAGAAGGTGTAGAGGATGTGTGGATCAGGTGTTTGCTTTGAAGAATGTATGTGAGAAAACACTTAGAAAAGCAAATGGATTTTTATGTAGCATTTATGGATCTGGAGAAAGGCATATGATAGAGCTGATAGAGATGCTCTGTGGAAGGTACTAAGAATATACGGTGTGGGAGTCAAGTTGTTAGATCCAGTGAAAAGTTTTATCTAGGATGTGAAGGCATGTGTACGTGTAGGAAGAGAGGAAAGTGATTGGTTCTCAGTGAATGTAAAGGGTTTTCGGCATGGGTGTGTGATGTCTCCATGGTTGTTTAATTTGTTTATGGATGGGGTTGTTAGGGAGATGAATGCAAGCGTTTTGGAAAGAGGGGCAAGTATGAAGTCTGTTGTGGATGAGAGAGCTTGGGAAGTGAGTCAGCTGTGTTCGCTGATGATACAGCGCTGGTGGCTGATTCATTTGAGAAACAGCTGAGGCTGGTGACTGAGCTTGGTAAAGTGTGTGAAAGAAGAAAGTTAAGAGTAAATGTGAATAAGAACAAGGTTATTAGGTACAGTAGGGTTGAGGGTCAAGTCAACTGGGAGGTATGTTTGAATGGAGAAAAATTGGAGGAAGTAAAGTGTTTTAGATATCTGGGAGTGGATCTGGCAGCGGATGGAACCATAGAAGCGGAAGTGAATCATAGGGTGGGGGAGGGGGCGAAAATTCTGGGAGCTTTAAAGAATGCTTGGAAGTCGAGAACATTATCTCCAAAAGCAAAAATGGGTATGTTTGAAGGAATAGTGGTCCCAACAATGTTGTATGGCTGCGAGGCGTGGGCTATGGATAAGGTTGTGCGCAGGAGGGTGGATGTGCTGGAAATGAGATGTTTGAGGACAATATGTTGTGTGAGGTGGTTTGATCGAGTAAGTAATGTAAGGGTAAGAGAGATGTGTGGAAATAAAAAGAGTGTGGTTGAGAGAGCAGAAGAGGGTGTTTTGAAATGGTTTGGTCACATGGAGAGAATGAGTGAGGAAAGATTGACCAAGAGGATATACGTGTCAGAGGTGGAAGGAACGAGGAGAAGTGGGAGACCAAATTGGATGTGGAAAGATGCAGCGAAAAAGATTTTGAGTGATCGGGGCCCGAACATGCAGGAGGGTGAAAGGCGTGCAAGGAATAGAGTGAATTGGAACGATGTGGTATACCGGGGTCGACGTGCTGTCAATGGATTGAACCAGGGCATGTGAAGTGTCTGGGGTAAATCATGGAAAGTTCTGTGGGGCCTGGATGTGGAAAGGGGTGCATTATCACATGACAGCTAGATACTGAGTGTGAACGAATGGGGCCTTTGTTGTCTTTTCTAGCGCTACCTCGCACACATGAGGGGGGAGGGGGTTGTTATTCCATGTGTGGTGAGGTGGCGATGGGAATGAATAAAGGCAGACAGTATGAATTATGTACATGTGTATATATGTATATGTCTGTGTGTGTATGTATATGTGTACATTGAGATGTATTGGTATGCATATTTGCGCGTGTGGACGTGTATGTATATACATGTGTATGTGGGTGGGTTGGGCCATTCTTTCGTCTGTTTCCTTGCGCTACCTCGCTAACGCGGGCGACAGCGACAAAGCAAAATAAATAAATAAATAAATAAATAAAAAAATATATATATATATATATATATATATATATATATATATATATATATATATATATATATATATATATATATATATATGTATATATATATATATAATAAATAAATATATATAATAAATAAATAAATAAATAAATAAATATATATATATATATATATATATATATATATATATATATATATATATATATATATATATATATATATATATATATATATATATATATTATCCCTGGGGATAGGGGATTAAGAATACTTCCCATGTATTCCCTGCGTGTCGTAGAAGGCGACTAAAAGGGGAGGGAGCGGGGGGGCTGGAAATCCTCCCCTCTCGTTTTTTTTTAATTTTCCAAAAGAAGGAACAGAGGGGGCCAGGTGAGGATATTCCGAAAAAGGCCCAGTCCTCTGTTCTTAACGCTACCTCGCTAATGCGAATAGTTTGAAAGAATATATATATATATATATATATATATATATATATATATATATATATATATATATGTATATATAATGTAAGAAGGTTACTAGGTTGAATAGGGTTGAGGGACAACTGTATTGGGATGTAAGTTTGAATGGAGAAAAATTGGAAGGGGGTGAAGTATTTTAGATATCTGGGAGTGGACTTAGTAGCGAATGGAACCATGGAAACGGAAGTGAATCACAGGGTAAGGGAGGGGGTGAAGGTTCTGGGAGCGATGAGAAATGTGTGGAAGGAGAAAACGTTATCTCGGAGATCAAAAATGGGTATATTTGAAGGATTGGTGGTTCCAAGAATGTTATATTGTTCGAGGCATGGGCTATAGATAGGGTTGTACGGAGGGTGCATGAGTTGGAAATGAAATGTTTGAAGACAATATGTGGTGTGAAGTAGTTTGATCGAATAAGTGATGAAAAGGTAAAAGAGATGTGTGGAAATATAAAGTGCGGTTGATAGAGCAGAAGAGAGAGTAATGAAATGGTATGGACATAAGGAGAGAATGAGTGAGGGTACATTGACAAAGAGGATATATGTGTCAGAGGTAAAGTGAACAAGGAGACGCGGGAGACCAAATTGGAGGTTTAAGGATGGAGTGAAAAAGATTTTGAGCGATCGGGAAGCGTACATGGAAGAGAATGAACCAAGGAATATGAAACATCTAAGGTAAACGATGGAAAGGTCTGTGGGGCTTGGATTTGGATAAGGTGCTGTGGTTTTGGTGCATTACGCATGACAGCTAGGGACTGAGTTTGAATGAATGACTTCTTTGTCCCTTTTCCTGGCGCTACCTTGCTGAAGCAGGGAGGTAGCAATGCTGTTTCCTGGAGGGCGTGGTATCGTCGAGAATGGATGAAGACAAGCAAATATGAATATGTAAATGTGTATATACGTATATGTCTGTGTATATATATATATATATATATATATATATATATATATATATATATATATATATATATGTATATGTATATATAAATATATATATATATATATATATAGATATATATATAGATATATATATATATATATATATATATATATATATATATATATATATATATATATATATATATATATATATATATATAGAGAGAGAGAGAGAGAGAGAGAGAGAGAGAGAGAGAGAGAGGCGTTTGTTCCATTTTTGCAAGGAAATAGTGCAAATGACTGGAGATGTATAAGAGAAAGATACAGGATGTCAAGGGAAAGGTGCAAGAGGTGAAAAAGAGGGCAAATGAGAGTTGGGGTGAGAGAGTATCTTTAAATTTTAGGGAGAATAAAAAGATGTTTTGAAAGGAGGTAAATAAAATGCGTAAAACAAGAGAACAAATGGGAACAGCAGTGAAGGGGGCTAATGGGGTGGGGGGGTAATAACAAGTATTGGTGCTGTGAGAGTGAGTATTTTCAAGGTTTGTTGAATGTGTTAGATGATACAGTTGTAGATGCAGGGTGTTTTGGTCGAGGCGGTGTGTGAGGTGAGATGATCAGGAAGAATGATTTGGTAAACAGAGAAGAGGTAGTGAAAGCCTTGCGGAAGATGAAAGCCGACAGGGCGGCGGGTTTGGATGGTATTGCAGTGGAATTTATTGAAAAATGGGGTGACTGTGTTGTTGACTGGTTGGTGAGGATATTTAATGTATGTACGGCCCATGGTGAAGTGCCTGAGGATTGGTGGAATGCATGCATAGTGCCATTGTACAAAGGCAAAGGAGATAAAGGTGAGTGCTCAAATTACAGATGTATAGGTTTGTTGAGTATTCCTGGGAAGTCATATGGGAGGGTATTAACTGAGAGGGGGAAGGCATGTACAGAACATCAGATTGGGGAAGAGCAATGTGGTTTCAGAAGTGGTAGAGGATGTGTGGATCAGGTGTTTGCTTTCATGAATGTATGTGAGAACACTTAGAAAAGTAGATGGCTTTATATTCAGCATTTATGGATCTGGAGAAGGCATGTGATAGAGTTGATAGAGATGCTCTGTAGAAGGTATTAAGACTATATGGTGTGGGAGGCAAGTTGCTCGAAGCAGTGAAAAGTTTTTATCGATGTAAGTCATGTGTACGAGTCCTAAGAGAGGAAAGTGATTGGTTCTCAGTGAATGCAGGTTTGCGGCAGGGTTGTGTGATGTCTCCATGGTTGTTTAATTTGTTTATAGATGGGTTGTTAGGGAGGTAAATGCAAGAGTTTTGGAGAGAGGGGCAAGTATGCAGTCTGTTGTGGATGAGAGGGCTTGGGAAGTGAGTCAGTTGTTGTTCGCTGATGATACAGATCTGGTGGCTGATTCGAGTGAGAAATTGCAGAAGCTGGTGACCGAGTTTGGTAAAGTGTGTGAAAGAAGAAAGCTGAGAGTAAATGTGAATAAGAGCAAGGTTATTAGGTACAGTAGGGTTGAATAAAAAGTCAGTTGGGAGGTACGTTTGAATGGAGAAAAACTGGAGGAAGTGAGAGTGGATTTGGAGCGGATGAAACCATGGAAGCGGAAGTGAGCCACAGAGGAGGGAAGGGGGTGAAAGTTCTGGGAGCGTTGAAAAATGTGTGGAAGGCGAGAACATTATCTGGGAGAGGAAAAATGGGTATGTTTGAAGGAATAGTGGTTCCAACAATGTTACATGGTTGCGAGGCGTGGGCTGTAGATGGGGTTGTGCGGAGGAGGGTGGCTGTGTTGGAAATGAGGTATTTGAGGATAATATGTGGTGTGAGGCGGTTTGATCAAGTAAGTAATGAAAGGGTGAGAGAGATGTGTGGTAGTAAAAAGAGTGTGGTTTAGAGAGCAGAAGAGGGTGTATTGAAATGGTTTGGTCACATGGAGAGAATGAGTGAATAAAGATTGACAAAGAGGATAATTGTGTCAGAGGTGGAGGGAACGAGAAGTGGGAGGCCAAATTGGAAGTGGAAGGATAGAGTGAAAAAGATTTTGAGCGATCGGGGCCTGAACATGCAAGGGGGTGAGGGCGTGCAATAGAGTGAAATGGAACGATGTGGTATACCGGGGTGGATGTGCTGTCAGTGGATTGAACCAGAGCATGTGAAGCGTCTGGAGTAGACCATGGAAAGTTTTGAGGGGACTGGATGTAGAAAGAGAGCTGTGGTTTCGGTGCATCATACATTACAGCTAGAGACTGAATGTGAACGAATGTGGCCTTTGTTGTCTTTTTCCTTGTCTTACCTCGCGCGTGTGCGGGGGGGAGGGGGTTGTCATTTCATGTGTAGCAGGTTGGCGACGGGAATGAATATAGGCAGCAAGTATGAATTATATACATGTGTACATATGTATATGTCTGTGTATGTATATGTATGTATACGTTGAAATATATAAGTATGTATATGTTCGTGTGTGGACGTGTATGGATATACAGGTGTATGTGGGTGGGTTGGGCCATTCTTTTGTCTGTTTTCTTGCGCTACCTCGCTAACGCGGGAGACAGCGACAAAGTATACTATATTATTTTTTTTTTTATATTGCTTTGTAGCTGTCTCCCGCGTTTGTGAGGTAGCGCAAGGAAACAGACGAAAGAAATGGCCCAACCCACCCCCATACACAATGTATAAACATACACGTCCACACACGCAAATATACATACCTATACATCTCAATGTACACATATATATATACACACACAGACACATACATATATACCCATGCACACAATTCACAATGTCTGCCTTTATTCATTCCCATCGCCACCTCGCCACACATGGAATAAGATCCCCCTCCCCCCTCATGTGTGCGAGGTAGCGCTAGGAAAAGACAACAAAGGCCCTTTCGTTCACAATAAGTCTCTAGCTGTCATGCAATAATGCCCGAAACCACAGCTCCCATTCCACATCCAGGCCCCACAAAACTTTCCATGGTTTACTCCAGACGCTTCACATGCCTTGATTTACTCCACTGACAGCACGTCAACCCCGGTATACCACATCGATCCAATTTACTCTATTCCTTGCCCTCCTTTCATCCTCCTGCATGTTCAGGCCCCGATCACACAAAATCTTTTTCACTCCATCTTTCCACCTCCAATTTGGTCTCCCACTTCTCCTCGTTCCCTCCACCTCCGACACATATATCCTCTTGGTCAATCTTTCCTCACTCATTCTCTCCATGTGCCCAAACCATTTCAAAACACCCTCTTCTGCTCTCTCACCCACGCTCTTTTTATTTCCACACATCTCTCTTACCCTTACATTACATAATCGATCAAACCACCTCACACCACACATTGTCCTCAAACATCTCATTTCCAGCACATCCACCCTCCTTCGCAAAACTCTATCCACAGTCCACGCCTCGAAACCATACATCATTGTTTGGAACCACTATTTCTTCAAACATACCCATTTTAGCTTTCCGAGCTAATGTTCTCGACTTCCACACATTCTTCAAGGCTCCCAGGATTTTCGCCCCGTCCCCCACCCTATGATTCACTTCCGCTTCCATGGTTCCATCCGCTGCCAGATCCACTCCCAGATATCTAAAACACTTTACTTACTCCAGTTTTTCTCCATTCGAACTTACCTCCCAATTGACTTGACCCTCAACCCTACTGTACCTAATAACCTTGCTCTTATTCACATTTACTCTTAACTTTCTTCTTTCACACACTTTACCAAACTCAGTCACCAGCTTCTGCACTTTCTCACATGATTCAGCCACCAGCGCTGTATCATCAGCGAACAACAACTGACTCACTTCCCAAGCTCTCTCATCCACAACAGACTTCATACTTGCCCCTCTTTCCAAAACTCTTGCATTCACCTTCCTAACAACCCCATCCATAAACAAATTAAACAACCATGGAGACATCACACACCCCTGCCGCAAACCTACATTCACTGAGAACCAATCACTTTCCTCTCTTCCTACAGAGAACGAGGCCAGGTGAGGATATTCCCTCAGACGCCCAGTCCTCTGTTCTTAACGCTACCTTGCTAACGCGGGAAATGGCGAATAGTATGAAAGAAAGAAAGATATATATATATATATATATATATATATATATATATATATATATATATATATATATATATATATACATATATATATATATATACATATATACATATATATATATATATATATATATACATATATATATATATATATATATATATATATATATATATATATATATATATATATATATATATATATATATATATATATATATATATATATATGGGGAAGAGCAGTGTGGTTTCAGAAGGTGTAGAGGATGTGTGGATCAGGTGTTTGCTTTGAAGAATGTATGTGAGAAACACTTAGAAAAGCAAATGGATTTTTATGTAGCATTTATGGATCTGGAGAAGGCATATGATAGAGCTGATAGAGATGCTCTGTGGAAGGTACTAAGAATATACGGTGTGGGAGTCAAGTTGTTAGATCCAGTGAAAAGTTTTTATCTAGGATGTAAGGCATGTGTACGTGTAGGAAGAGAGGAAAGTGATTGGTTCTCAGTGAATGTAGGTTTGCGGCAAGGGTGTGTGATGTCTCCATGGTTGTTTAATTTGTTTATGTATGGGGTTGTTAGGGAGGTGAATGCAAGAGTTTTGGAAAGAGGGGCAAGTATGAAGTCTGTTGGGGATGAGAGAGCTTGGGAAGTGAGTCAGTTGTTGTTCGCTGATGATACAGCGCTGGTGGCTGATTCATGTGAGAAACTGCAGAAGCTGGTGACTGAGTTTGGGAAAGTGTGTGAAAGAAGAAAGTTAAGAGTAAATGTGAATAAGAGCAAGGTTATTAGGTACAGTAGGGTTGAGGGTCAAGTCAATTGAGAGGTAAGTTTTAATGGAGAAAAACTGGAGGACGTAAAGTGTTTTAGATATCTGGGAGTGGATCTGGCAGCGGATGGAACCATGGGAGCGTGAGTGAATCATAGGATGGGGGAGGGGGCGAAAATCCTGGGAGCCTTGAAGAATGTGTGGAAGTCGAGAACATTATTTCCGAAAGTTAAAATGGGTATGTTTTAAGGAATAGTGCTTCTAACAATGTTGTATGGTTGCGAGGCGTGGGCTATGGATAGAGTTGTGCGGAGGAGGGTGGATGTGCTGGAAATAAGATGTTTGAGGACAATATGTGGTGTGAGGTGGTTTGATCGAGTAAGTAATGTAAGGGTAAGAGAGATGTGTGGAAATGAAAAGAGCGTGGTTGAGAGAGCAGAAGAGGGTGTTTTGAAATGGTTTGGTCACATGGAGAGAATGAGTGAGGAAAGATTGACCAAGAGGATATATGTGTCAGAGGTGTAGGGAACGAGAAGAAGTGGGAGACCAAATTGGAGGTGGAAAGATGGAGTGAAAAAGATTTTGAGTGATCGGGGCCTGAACATGCAGGAGGGTGAAAGGCGGGCAAGGAATAGAGTGAATTGGATCGATGTGGTATACCAGGGTCGACGTGCTGTCAATGGATTGAATCAGGGCATGTGAAGCGTCTGGGGTAAACCATGGAAAGTTCTGTGAGGCCTGAATGTGGAAAGGGAGCTGTGGTTTCAGGCATTATTACATGACAGCTAGAGACTGAGTGTGAACGAATGTGGCCTTTGTTTTCTTTTCCTAGTGCTACCTCGCACACAAGAGGGGGGAGGGGGATGTTATTCCATGTGTGGCGAGGTGGCGATGGGAATAAATAACGGCAGTGTGAAATGTGTGCATGTGTATATATGTATGTGTATGTGTGTGTGTATATATATATATGTGTACATTGAGATGTACGGGTATGTATATTTGCGTGTATGGACGTGTATATATATACATGTGTATGGGGGTGGGTTGAGTTATTTCTTTCTTCTGTTTCCTTTCGCTACCTCGCAAACGCGGGAGACAGCGACAAATCAAAATAAATATGAATAATTTTCCAAAAGAAGGAACAGAAAATTGGGCCAGGTGAGGGTATTCCCTCAAAGGCCCAGTCCTCTGTTCTTAATGCTACCTCGCTAACGCGGGAAATGGCGAATAGTTTAAAAGAAAAGAAAGAAAGATATATATATATATATATATATATATATATATATATATATATATATATATATATATATATATATATATATATATATATATATATATATATATATATTTTTTTTTTTTTTTTTTTTGCTTTGTCGCTGTCTCCCGCGTTTGCGAGGTAGCGCAAGGAAACAGACGAAAGAAATGGCCCAACCCACCCCCATACACATGTATATACATACGTCCACACACGCAAATATACATACCTACACAGCTTTCCATGGTTTACCCCAGACGCTTCACATGCCTTGATTCAATCCACTGACAGCACGTCTACCCCGGTATACCACATCGCTCCAATTCACTCTATTCCTTGCCCTCCTTTCACCCTCCTGCATGTTCAGGCCCCAATCACACAAAATCTTTTTCACTCCATCTTTCCACCTCCAATTTGGTCTCCCTCTTCTCCTCGTTCCCTCCACCTCCGACACATATATCCTCTTGGTCAATCTTTTCTCACTCATTCTATCCATGTGACCAAACCATTTCAAAACACCCTCTTCTGCTCTCTCAACCACGCTCTTTTTATTTCCACACATCTCTCTTACCCTTACGTTACTTACTCGATCAAACCACCTCACACCACACATTGTCCTCAAACATCTCATTTCCAGCACATCCATCCTCCTGCGCACAACTCTATCCATAGTCCACGCCTCGCAACCATAGAACATTGTTGGAACCACTATTCCTTCAAACATACCCATTTTTGCTTTCCGAGATAATGTTCTCGACTTCCACACATTCTTCAAGGCTCCCAGAATTTTCGCCCCCTCCCCCACCCTATGTTCTACTTCCGCTTCCATGGTCCCATCCGCTGCCAGATCCACTCCCAGATATCTAAAACACTTCACTTCCTCCAGTTTTTCTCCATTCAAACTCACCTCCCAATTGACTTGACCCTCAACCCTACTGTACCTAATAACCTTGCTCTTATTCACATTTACTCTTAACTTTCTTCTTTCACACACTTTACCAAACTCAGTCACCAGCTTCTGCAGTTTCTCACATGAATCAGCCACCAGCGCTGTATCATCAGCGAACAACAACTGACTCACTTCCCAAGCTCTCTCATCCCCAACAGACTTCATCCTTGCCCCTCTTTCCAAAACTCTTGCATTCACCTCCCTAACAACCCCATCCATAAACAAATTAAACAACCATGGAGACATCACACACCCCTGCCGCAAACCTACATTCACTGAGAACCAATCACTTTCCTCTCTTCCTACACGTACACATGCCTTACATCCTCGATAAAAACTTTTCACTGCTTCTAACAACTTGCCTCCCACACCATATATTCTTAATACCTTCCACAGAGCATCTCTATCATCTCTATCATATGCCTTCTCCAGATCCATAAATGCTACATACAAATCCATTTGCTTTTCTAAGTATTTCTCACATACATTCTTCAAAGCAAACACCTGATCCACACATCCTCTACCACTTCTGAAACCACACTGCTCTTCCCCAATCTGATGCTCTGTACATGCCTTCACCCTCTCAATCAATACCCTCCCATACAATTTGCCAGGAATACTCAACAAACTTATACCTCTGTAATTTGAGCACTCACTCTTATCCCCTTTGCCTTTGTACAATGGCACTATGCACGCATTCCGCCAATCCTCAGGCACCTCACCATGAGTCATACATACATTAAATAACCTTACCAACCAGTCAACAATACAGTCACCCCCTTTTTTAATAAATTCCACTGCAATACCATCCAAACCTGCTGCCTTGCCGGCTTTCATCTTCCGCAAAGCTTTTACTACCTCTTCTCTGTTTACCAAATCATTTTCCCTAACCCTCGCACTTTGCACACCACCTCGACCAAAACACCCTATATCTGCCACTCTATCATCAAACACATTCAACAAACCTTCAAAATACTCACTCCATCTCCTTCTTACATCACCACTACTTGTTATCACCTCGCCATTTGCTCCCTTGTCTTACGCACTTTATTTACCTCCTTGCAGAACATCTTTTTATTCTCCCTAAAATTTAATGATACTCTCTCACCCCAACTCTCATTTGCCCCTTTTTTTCACCTCTTGCACCTTTCTCTTGACCTCCTGTCTCTTTCTTTTATACGTCTCCCACTCAATTTCATTTTTTCACTGCAAAAATCGTCCAAATGCCTCTCTCTTCTCTTTCACTAATACTCTTACCTCTTCATCCCACCACTCACTACCCTTTCTAATCAACCCACCTCCCACTCTTCTCATGCCACAAGCATCTTTTGCGCAATCCATCACTGATTCCCTAAATACTTCCCATTCCTCCCCCACTCCCCTTACTTCCATTGTTCTCACCTTTTTCCATTCTGTACTCAGTCTCTCCTGGTACTTCCTCACACAAGTCTCCTTCCCAAGCTCGCTTACTCTCACCACCCTCTTCACCCCAACATTCACTCTTCTTTTCTGGAAACCCATACAAATCTTCACCTTAGCCTCCACAAGATAATGATCAGACATCCCTCCAGTTGCACCTCTCAGCACATTAACATCCAAAAGTCTCTCTTTCGCGCGCCTGTCAATTAACACGTAATCCAATAACGCTCTCTGGCCATCTCTCCTACTTACATAAGTATACTTATGTATATCTCGCTTTTTAAACCAGGTATTCCCAATCATCAGTCCTTTTTCAGCACATAAATCTACAAGCTCTTCACCATTTCCATTTACAACACTGAACACCCCATGTATACCAATTATTCCCTCAACTGCCACATTACTCACCTTTGCATTCAAATCACCCAACACTATAACCCGGTCTCGTGCATCAAAACCACTAACACACTCATTCAGCTGCTCCCAAAACACTTGCCTCTCATGATCTTTCTTCTCATGCCCAGGTGCATATGCACCAATAATCACCCATCTCTCTCCATCAACTTTCAGTTTTACCCATATTAATCGAGAATTTACTTCTTACATTCTATCACATACTTCCACAACTCCTGTTTCAGGAGTACTGCTACTCCTTCCCTTGCTCTTGTCCTCTCACTAACCCCTGACTTTACTCCCAAGACATTCCCAAACCACTCTTCCCCTTTACCCTTGAGCTTCGTTTCACTCAGAGCCAAAACATCCAGGTTCCTTTCCTCAAACATACTACCTATCTCTCCTTTTTTCACATCTTGGTTACATCCACACACATTTAGGCACCCCAATCTGAGCCTTCGAGGAGGATGAGCACTCCCCGCGTGACTCCTTCTTCTGTTTCTCATTCTAGAAAGTTAAAAAAATACAAGGGGGGGGGAGGATTTCTCGCCCCCCGCTCCCGTCCCCTCTAGTCGCTTTCTACGACACGCGAGGAATGCGTGGGAAGTATTCTTTCACCCCTATCCCCAGGGATAATATACATATATATATATACACATACACACACATACACACACACACGCACACATACACACACACACACACACATACATATATATACATGTGAAAAATGTAAGAAACAATTTAGAAAACTGAAACTTCTAGCTTGAAATGAAATGAAAAAATGAATGTCACGTAATGGTTCAACCTCTGGCTATGGAAAAAGGAAATGTTTAATTTATTTACACAAACAAATAAATATATATATATATATATATATATATATATATATATATATATATATATATATATATATATATATATATATATATATATATTTATTTATTTATTTATTTATTTATTTATTTATTTTCCTTTGTCGCTGTCTCCCGCGTTTGCGAGGTAGCGCAAGGAAAGAGACGAAAGAAATGGCCCAACCCACCCCCATACAAATGTATATAGATACACCTCCACACACGCAAATATATATACCCATTCATTGGAATGTACACATATATATACACACACAGACACGTACATATATACACATGCACACAATTCACGCTGTCTGCCTTTATTCATTCCCATCGCCACCTCCCCACACATGGAATAACATCCCTCTCACCCTCATGTGTGCGAGGTAGCGCTAGGAAAAGACAACAAAGGCCCCATTCGTTCACACTCAGTCTCTAGTTGTCATGCAATAATGCTCGAAAACACAGCTCCCTTCCCACATCCAGGCCCCACAAAACTTTCCATGGTTTACCCCAGACGTTTCACATGCCCTGATTGAATCCATTGACAGCACGTCGACCCAGGTATACCACATCGATCCAATTCACTCTATTCCTTGCCCTCCTTTCACCCTCCTGCATGTTCAGGCCCCGATCACACAAAATCTTTTTCACTCCATCTTTCCACCTCCAATTTGGTCTCCCACTTTTCCTCGTTTACTCCACCTCCGACACATATATCTTTTTGGTCAATCTTTCCTCACTCATTCTCTCCATGTGCCCAAACCATTTCAAAATACCCTCTTCTGCTCTCTCAACCACGCTCTTTTTATTTCCACACATCTCTCTTACCCTTACATTACTTACTCGATCAAACCACCTCACACCACATATTGTCCTCAAACATCTCATTTCCAGCACATCCACCCTCCTGTGCACAACTCTATCCATAGCCCACGCCTCGCAACCACACAACATTGTTGGAACCACTGTTCCTTCAAACATACCCATTTTTGCTTTCCGAGATAATGTTCTCGACTTCCACACATTCTTCAAGGCTCCCAGGATTTTCGCCCCCTAACCCACCCTATTTTTCACTTCCGCTTCCATGGTTCCATCCGCTGCCAGATCCACTCCCAGATATCTAAAACACTTTACTTCCTCCAGTTTTTCTCCATTCAAACTTACCTCCCAATTGACTTGACCCTTAACCCTACTGTACTTAATAACATTGCTCTTATTCACATTTACTCTTAACTTTCTTCTTTCACACACTTTACTAAACTCAGTCACCAGCTTCTGCAGTTTCGCACATGAATCAGCCACCAGCGCTGTATCATCAGCGAACAACAACTGACTCACTTCCCGAGCTCTCTCATCCCCAACAGACCTCATACTTGCACCTTTTTCCAAAACTCCAATATATATATATATATATATATATATATATATATATATATATATATATATATATATATATATATATATATATATATATATATATATACCGGGTGGATGTGCTGTCAGTGGATTGAACCAGGTCATGTGAAGCGTCTGGGGTAAACCATGGAAAGTTCTGTGGGGCCTGGATGTGGAAAGGAAGCTGTGGTTTCGGTGTATTATACATGAAAGCTAGAGACTGAGTGTGAACGAATGTGGCTTTTGTTATCCTTTCCTAGCGCTACCTCGCGCGAATGTTATTTCATGTGTGGCGGGGTGGCGATGGGAATGAATAAAGGTAGACAGTTATGAATTATGTACATGTCTATATATGTATATGTTTGTGTGTATATATATATATATATATATATATATATATATATATATATATATATATATATATATATATATATATATGTATATTTATATATATATATATATATATATATATATATATATATATATATATATATATATATATATATATATATATATATATATATATATATATACATATATATACATATATATATATATATTATATATATATATATATATATATATATATATATATATATATATATATATATATATATATATATATATATATATATATATATATATATATACGTTGAGATGTATAAGTATGTATATTTCCGTGTGTGGACGTGTATGTATATACATGTGTATGTGGGTGGGTTGGGCCATTCTTTCGTATGTTTCCTACAGGTAGCAGCCATTTGCTCTGGGAACACTTGGTGTGGCAGCCAGCGTGTGGCGTGTTAAGATCATTAACGCAGTTAGGGCTTGTGTTAAGGCCGGGGATCGCACCGCCCACTGGGTACACTTCCTGCTCCAGGAATTTTACAGCTTTTCCTTTTCTTATTTGCTCTTTGGTGTTAAGGTTGATTTCCAGTTCAAATCTTCAGTTGAAAATTGATTCTTACTTAAAACAGATCATGGAGAGACGCAGGTATAGGGACAAGTAATAATTGGGTAAATCTACAAAATCTCTCTCTCTCTCTCTCTCTCTCTCTCTCTCTCTCTCTCTCTCTCTCTCTCTCTCTCTCTCTCTCTCTCTCTCTCTCTCTCTCGTTCTCTACGGTCTCCTTAGCATCTGATTCATCAGACTTTTCTCTCCATATCCGCATCAAACCAAAATGAAACAAAACAAAAATAGATCTTTGAAACAATACAACTCTCAACTTCATTATCTGGCAAAACTTTTTTTTATACTGTTTGACGTTATGACGTCTGGAAGTGGTGAAAATTTACAGCCGCTGGGAAGGCATTTATGTACGACGTTGATTGGTTGATTATTTGGGCTTTACGCCTATCAACTGTCAGGGTCAGTAAGACCGACAGTATCAAGCTACATCCACCAACTGGAGAATCTTCACCTTCAAGTGTCAAGGATGATGCTAACCTTACATATACCCACGATATACCTTTGGTCTTTAAAGACACAATGCAATCACGAATAAAAGTAGTTATGAGACATAGGAAAGAATTTCGTGTGCATGGCGGAAACCAAGTGCTGTGGAATACATAAATAGATAAAGAATACAAGTAACCAGTTTCTAGTTACAGTCTACCCACTGAACTGCAAAAGTATTAACGAACTATTCATCGTACCGTACACTGATATTACATGGTGCAGAAGAGAATATAAGGGAGGGTGTGGTGGCCTCCATATTAGCCTCTCTACCTTCTCGTGATGCAGATATTCCACATATTCATTGATCTTTCTCAGAACATTGTCGATCTTGCTCATTCGTATCTAGCAAAACTCGTAAGGTCGCTATAATATGGAATCAATTTACGTTAACTAAATATGTGTAATTACTATTTCTAGTAAGTGTTTGGGTGTTACGAGGAGAGATTTTCACACTTGTGTTGCCCCGTCTCTTAACCTTGTATATGTGTACCATGTCTCCTACGCTTTAATGCACACCCCGCCTAAATCAGTTACTCATTTATCGACCAGCCCCAAAAGGGGCAAACTGCTGCCCTGAGGACTCGACCCCGTGTGTGAATCATGGTCAACAACGCTAGCTACTACACCACGGAAGCCCATATGTGTGTGTGTGTGTGTGTGTGTGTGTGTGTGTGTGTGTGTGTGTGTGTGTATGGGTCTCTCTCTCTCTCTCTCTCTCTCTCTCTCTCTCTCTCTCTCTCTCTCTCTCTCTCTCTCTCTCTCTCTCTCTCTCTCTCTCTCTCTCTCTCTCTCTCTCTCTCTCTCTCTCTATCTATCTATCTATCTATCTATCTATCTATCTATTTCCCTGTCCCTTTGTTAGATGAAAATCTACACTATTTCAGTGTTGAAGAAAAATATAAGTTGTAAGTTAGAACCAAGTGGATGATTGTAATTTTTTGTATGAAAATGATTTCTTTACAACCCACTGAAAACAAATAATAGTTTATGAGATTTATGAGCAGGAAATGTGTGGATAACGCCTCTTACCAAAATTCCTTTTGATTAAAAAGGTTATTAAGTACTTGATCAAGATTTCTTTTTTGTATTTTCTTCCCGTTCTATTGGCCAGGGATTATTTGATTCATCATCATTTGTGCGTCATGCATATGTATGTGAACGCAAAAAAAGGGAGCTGAGTTATCATCAGTGACACTATGATATATGCGTGTGTGAACGTTCAGGTACAACAAGAGGTCGGAGAGTCAGCAGTGTGAATTCAGGTCATATTTCCCCTCACCAGTCAGAGAATAATGGCCTCACACACTGGGAAATCAATCCACTGCCAGGATGTACAGCAGTATAGCGATCATACAAAATCCTGCTTTCTGAAGTTTCGTGAGAGGTGATCACAATTCTCTATACTTATTTTCACAGATGATCATCAGTCACGGAATTAATAATATTAGAGGCGACGGAAGACATTAATGTTGAGTTATTCAGTCGTTCAGTAACTGGTGGGTACGTGCCAGTGTTCCATAACTTGGGAGAAAACAACCCAGGTTCTTAGTGGCGGGGGAACAGTTGCCGTCACTTAGATTTACGAGTGTTGGGAGTTGGGACAGTTGGCCACCAGTGCAAAGCTGTGGCCATTAGTCATTATGAATACATTACTCACACTCCTGAAAACACCTCGCCAAGTTCCTGCACTCCTCCCAAATACCTCCTGTCACTGATCTTTTATCGCATTCGTTTTAATCCTAAGTGTGTGAAAATGTGGCTTATATAATGAAGTTACGCCAAGATGATTTTGTGACGATAAGACAGACGGCTCATTGAGGCTGAAGCTGTTAACACTGAGCCACTGAATAGTGATAAGAGGAGAAAAATAAGCACACTCATAGAAAACAAGAGACATGTTATCAAGGACACCTTTTGCGTACGTTTGAAACGCTTGTTAACTTGAACTTTTAAAAAGAATCTTTTTCTTTTAAAAGTAATCTGGTAAAGACAACAAGAGAATCTTATTGCTATCTATCTGGATTCTCTGAGACAGGACATGTGTGGCAGTAGAGTATAATTCGTCAACTATGACAGGTCTACCAGCGTAATAAGACAGGTTCCGTCACCTCCGTCCTCAAGGTAGACAGTTGTCCTCCACAGCCGTAATTGGAAAAGGGAAACCTGTAACTGGAGAGAATGGTAAAGAATTTCTACACAAAGCATTGTCCAGTTGTTAGTTGATACAAAAAAAATCTTACGTCCAAGTTGAGTATATAGAGAATACGGAATTGTAACTGAGAATATACCATTAGTTTTCGTGTGAAAATATTGCAATACATATGAGAGAAATTACATGTTAGTTCAAATGAGAGAAAAGAAAACGCAGCGTAAAGTCATATCACAACCTAGCTGGAAACTAATAACCGTTCTCGTATATCATATATGAACATTTATGTAAACATCAATACTCAATTGTGATGGAGCAGCGACATGTTATGTTGTAATGTGAGCAAGAGGGACCGTGAGATCATGTGGGCAGGAGTATGACGCCAGTTTACTTATGTGGATCCCAACCAGATATACAAGATTTTTCATGAGACATTTCAAACGTTGTCAGTGGATATTTGACGACTAAATCAGACCTTCAGCTTTCCCAAGTGGCACGGCCACTAATGACAGCATCAGTCCTCTGGCTTTTCCATGTGGCATAGCCATTTATTTTCAGAAACAGGCCTCTGGCATTCTCGTGTGGTACAACCAGTGATAACAGAACCAGTCACCAGGCCTTCCTATAAGGCTCATTCATTGATGACAGAATCATTCCTCCAGCCTTCCAGTGTGGCACAGCCATTGATTAGAGAGCCATTCCTGTAGCCTTCTAAATGTTACAGCCATTGATGACAGAATCATTCCTGTAGCCTTCTAATGTGGCACAGCCATTGATGACAGAATCATTCTTCCAGCCTTACGAAGAGGCACAGCCATGATGACAGAATCAGTCCTCTGGCCTTCCCGTTTGACACAGCTATTAATGAAAAAATCAGTCCCATAGATTTCCCGTGAGCCACAGCCATTGTTGACAGAATCAGTCTTCCAGCCTTCCCATGTGGCACAGCCACTGATGACAGAATCAATCCTCTGACATTTCCGTGTGGCAGAGCCACTGATAAGAGAATCAGTCCCCCAGACCTTCCCGTACGTCACATACATTAATTACAGCAGATGGAGCCAAGCGGGTAGTGCTCATCTTCCTCAGCGGCTCGGGCTAGGGTGTCTAATGTGTGTGAATGTAACAAAGATAAGAAGAAATGAGAGATAGGTAGTATGTTTGAGGAAACTTGGATGTTCTGGCTCTGAGCGAAGCAAAGCTCGAGGGAAAAGGGGTGGAGTGGTTTGGATATGTCTAAGGAATAAAGTCGGGGGTTTAAAAGAGGGGAAGAGCTAAGGAAGGGGTAGCAATGCTGCTTGATCATGAGAGTGGGATAGTAGTGGGGATAGTAGAGAAAGAATACTTCTCATGTAGTCCCTGCGTGTCGTAAAAGGCTACTAAAGGGGGGAGGGTTGGAAATCCTCCCCTTTCGATTCAATTTTCCTAAAGAAGGAACAGAGAAGGGGGCCAAGTGAGGATATTCCCTCTGTGGCTCATTCCTCAGTTGTTAACGGCTACCTCACTAACGCGGGAAATGGCGAATAGTGTGGAAAAAAGAATATATATATATATATATATATATATATATATGTATATATATATATATATATATATATGTATATGTATATATATATGTATGTTTGCTTTGAAGAATGTATGTGAGAAATACTTAGAAAAGCAAATGGATTTGTATGTAGCATTTATGGATCTGGAGAAGGCATATAATAGAGTTGATAGAGATGCTCTGTGGAAGGTATTAAGAATATATGGTGTGGGAGGCAAGTTGTTAGAAGCAGTGAAAAGTTTTTATCGAGGATGTAAGGCATGTGTACGTGTAGGAAGAGAGGAAAGTGATTGGTTCTCAGTGAATGTAGGTTTGCGGCAGGGGTGTGTGATGTCTCCATGGTTGTTTAATTTGTTTATGGATGGGGTTGTTAGGGAGGTGAATGCAAGCGTTTTGGAAAGAGGGGCAAGTATGAAGTCTGTTGGGGATGAGAGAGCTTGGGAAGTGAGTCAGTCGTTGTTCGCTGATGATACAGCGCTGGTGGCTGATTCATGTGAGAAACTGCAGAAGCTGGTGACTGAGTTTGGTAAAGTGAGTGAAAGAAGAAAGTTAAGAGTAAATGTGAATAAGAGCAAGGTTATTAGGTACAGTAGGGTTGAGGGTCAAGTCAATTGGGAGGTGAGTTTCAATGGAGAAAAACTGGAGGAAGTGAAGTGTTTTAGATATCTGGGAGTGGATCTGGCAGCGGATGGAACCATGGAAGCGGAAGTGGATCATAGGGTGGGGGAGGGGGCGAAAACTCTGGGAGCCTTGAAGAATGTGTGGAAGTCGAGAACATTATCTCGGAAAGCAAAAATAGGTATGTTTGAAGGAATAGTGGTTCCAACAATGTTGTATGGTTGCGAGGCGTGGGCTATGGATAGAGTTGTTCGCAGGAGGATGGATGTGCTGGAAATGAGATGTTTGAGGACAATGTGTGGTGTGAGGTGGTTTGATCGAGTAAGTAATGTAAGGGTAAGAGAGATGTGTGGAAATAAAAGGAGCGTGGTTGAGAGAGCAGAAGAGGGTGTTTTGAAATGGTTTGGGCACATGGAGAGAATGAGTGAGGAAAGATTGTCCAAGAGGATATATGTGTCGGAGGTGGAGGGAACAAGGAGAAGTGGGAGACCAAATTGGAGGTGGAAAGATGGAGTGAAAGAGATTTTGTGTGATCGGGGCCTGAACATGCAGGAGGGTGAAAGGAGGGCAAGGAATAGAGTGAATTGGATCGATATGGTATACCGGGGTTGACGTGCTGTCAGTGGATTGAATCAGGGCATGTGAAGCGTCTGGGGTAAACCATGGAAAGTTGTGTGGGGCCTGGATGTGGAAAGGGAGCTGTGGTTTCGGGCATTATTGCATGACAGATAGAGACTGAGTGTGAACGAATGGGGCCTTTGTTGTCTTTTCCTAGTGCTACTTCGCACACATGAGGGGGGAGGGGGATGGTATTCCATGTGTGGCGAGGTGGCGATGGGAATGAATAAAGGCAGACAGTGTGAATTGTGTTCATGGGTATATATATATGTGTCTGTGTGTGTATATATATTTGTACATTGAGAAGTATACGTATGTATATTTGCGTGTGTGGAC
Source organism: Panulirus ornatus (assembly GCF_036320965.1). NCBI lineage: Eukaryota > Metazoa > Arthropoda > Malacostraca > Decapoda > Palinuridae > Panulirus > Panulirus ornatus. Next base: position 21,539,194 of record NC_092237.1, on the reverse strand, counting down.
GTGTATGTATATACATTGTGTATGGGGGTGGGTTGGGCCATTCCTTTCGTCTGTTTCCTTGCGCTACCTCGCAAACGCAAGAGACAGCGACAAAGCAAAATAAATATGATAAATATATATATATATATATATATATATATATATATATATATATATATATATATATAAGTGTTTTAGATATCTGGGAGTGGATCTGGCAGCGGATGGAACCGTGGAAGCGGAAGTGGATCATAGGGTGGGGGAGGGGGCGAAAATTCTGGGAGCCTTGAAGAATGTGTGGAAGTCGAGAACATTATCTCGGAAAGCAAAAATGGGAGAAATGAAGGAATAGTGGTTCCAACAATGTTGTATGGTTGCGAGGCGTGGGCTATGGATAGAGTTGTGCGCAGGAGGATGGATGTGCTGGAAATGAGATGTTTGAGGACAATGTGTGGTGTGAGGTGGTTTGATCGAGTAAGTAACGTAAAGGTAAGAGAGATGTGTGGAAATAAAAGAGCGTGGTTGAGAGAGCAGAAGAGGGTGTTTTGAAATGGTTTTGGCACATGGAGAGAATGAGTGAGGAAAGATTGACCAAGAGGATATATGTGTCGGAGGTGGAGGGAACGAGGAGAAGTGGGAGACCAAACTGGAGGTGGAAAGATGGAGTGAAAAAGATTTTGTGTGATCGGGGCCTGAACATGCAGGAGGTGAAAGGAGGGCAAGGAATAGAGTGAATTGGATCGATGTGGTATACCGGGGTTGACGTGCTGTCAGTGGATTGAATCAAGGCATGTGAAGCGTCTGGGGTAAACCATGGAAAGCTGTGTAGGTATGTATATTTGCGTGTGTGGACGTATGTATATACATGTGTATGGGGCGGGGTTGGGCCATTTCTTTCGTCTGTGTCCATGCGCTACCTCGCAAACGCGGGAGACAGCGACAAAGTATGATATATATATATATATGTATATATATATATATATATATATATATATATATATATATATATATATATATATATATATATATATATATATATATATATATATATATATATTATCCCTGGGGATAGGGGATTAAGAATACTTCCCACGTATTCCCTGCGTGTCGTAAAAGGCGACTAAAAGGTGAGGGAGCGGGGGGCTGGAATTCCTCCCCGCTCGTTTTTTTTTAATTTTCCAAATGAAGGAACAGAGGGGGCCAGGTGATTATATTCCAAAAAAGGTCCAGTCCTCTGTTCTTAACGCTACCTCGCTAACGCGGGAAATGGCGAATAGTTTAAAAGAAAAGAAGAAGATATATATATATATATATATATATATATATATATATATATATATATATATATATATATATATATATATATATGTATATATATATATATATATATATATATATATATATATATATATATATATATATATATATATATATATATATATATATATAATATATATATATATATATATATATATATATATATATATATATATATATATATATATATAGAGGTATGTATATTTGCGTGTGTGGACGTATGTATATACATGTGTATGGGGGTGGGTTGGGCCATTTCTTTCGCCTGTTTCCTTGCGCTACCTCGCAAACGCGGGAGACAGCGGAAAAAAAAAAATATATATATATATATATGTATATATATATATATATATATATATATATATATATATACATATATATATATATATATATATATATATATATATATATATATATATATATATATATATATATATTCCTATGAGTCCACGGGGAAAATGAAACACGAAAAGTTCCCAAGTGCACTTTCGTTTAATAATCACATCATCAGGGGAGACACAAGAGAGGAATATAACAGTCAGTTGATATATATGGAAGAGACGAGGCTAGGACGCCATTTGGTAAACATGTTTACCAAATGGCGTCCTAGCTTCGTCTCTTCGATGTATATGAACTGACTGTTATATTCCTCTCTTGTGTCTCCCCTGATGATATGATTATTACACGAAAGTGCACTTGGGAACTTTTCGTGTTTCATTTTCCTCGTGGACTCATAGGAATATCTTGATCACGCGCAAAATTGTGATCCTTTCCTATATATATATATATATATATATATGTATATATATATATATATATATATATATATATATATATATATATATATATATATATATATATATATATATATATATGAATACGTTTATAGTTACCAGAGGACCAACTTCTACCAAAGAATTCAGGGGTTGCGCGGGACCCTTCTAAATGATCCTGTAGTCTAAGACTGCACTACTTCAAGTATCAAGGAGATGGTGATTCATTTGTAGTTAAAACAATCTTTGACTAGACTGTAATCCCAATGATATAGTTTTACGAAAGGCGACGTGTCTCCAGTAGTGTAACCTCGAGCAGAGTGAGTGGTGGTAACGTACATGCACACATATAAATTTGTAGTTTACTTCCTCATCTTACCCAGAACTCCCAGTACCACTGTGACCACACAAGAAAGGAATTTCGGCAAACGTCCTCAACGTCCTGGATGGTAGACATTAAAGACACTTGATATTCACCAGGGAAGCTGACTGCTGTACTTACTGGCATTATCATCGCCACACACTCGGTGCAACATTCCGTGTCCCGCTTCATATCTTGCAGCTTTGGCCTTCATAATATGTGTGTGTGTGTGTATGTGTGTGTGAGTGTGTATGTGTGTGTGTGTGTGTGTGTGTGTGTGTGTGTGTGTGTGTGTGTGTGTGTGTGTGTGTGTGTGTGTGTGTGTGTGTGTGTGTGTGTGTGTGTGTGTGTGTGTGTGTAAGTGCTTCTCTCCTCCAGTGAGTGTTCACACTAGAGCCTGCTGCGTCCGGTTTCTAGACACCTTCTTGCACATGATCCAGTTTGCTTCTGTAGATTATCATTTCTTGTTGCATTGTTTTGTGACTTTTCGTCCATGGATTCTGATACCTTACCATTCTGCTCTCTTATCCACACCCACGACCTAAAATTACCCCAAACTAACTTTCCAGAAGTCTCGTCATTGTGTAAGATTTCGAAAAAAACCTCGTAAATGTGTACTTAAAGAACAAGGTGAATGGAAAATGCTCTCCCTCACTACTGTATTAGCTCCGTGGCCAGTGCAAGCCGGCACGGGCACATTCCAAGCCATGATTGGGTGCTGCAGGTCAAAGGACTCGGGTGTCACGCTGTGGAAATGGTATTTCCCTACCTCATGTACCTTCACTATGGTGGTGGAGATAGTTAAGGAAAGTTTTAATGTTCCCGTCGTCAGGAACTTCAAAGTTAAGTTTGAAGTTGGGATGGAATGTATGATTTATCATGAAAGGTTAAAAGAACTGCAGCTATACAGAAAAGCAGAGCAGCTATATAGCCTGAAAAGGAGAGAAAGATATAAGATAATCTACACATGGTGAGAAATTGAAGATATGAAAGAAAATGCGCTAAACCTGGAAGCCCCTCAACAAGCATATACAAAGTGAGTAAGTCTTAAAGAATACCATGGAATATACTGTAAATACATTAGACAATAATATATGACAGCTCAACCACGATGCTAGGACAACTAGATATGCATCGAACAACTACAGAAATAATTACAATGCTACTTGACATTCAGTCCCAGATGAACCAAGAATAGATCACCATTTAATGCAGGTGGCAGCTAACAACAGTCTCATTCATCATGCAAGATGATAGATGACTTCGCGCTCGCTCTGCTATTATGGTCAATCTCGTCCTAGTTACTCGCAGCTAGGTAATGACTCTCTCTTTGTGTTATATATATATATATATATATATATATATATATATATATATATATATATATATATATATATATATATATATATATATATATATATATATATATATCCTATGAATCCACGAGAAAATGAAACACGATAAGTTCCCAAGTGCACTTTCGTGTAATAATCACATCATCAGGGGAAATATAAGGGAGAAATATAACAATCAGTTCACATACAACGAGGCTAGGACGCCATTTGGTAAACATGCGATTGTCCAAGAAAGACAACAAGCGTTCATATACTTATCATTTTACAAATTTTATCAACAATAAAGCAATCTAATTTGTATAGACCATCACTAATATCAAGATTATAAATCTTTGTGTATTTGATAATAGAATATTCAATGATATTACTCGTGGTAATAGCGTTCGAGTCAATAACTGAGATGGCATTACTCCAGTCAGTACAATGATCATAGTTTTTAACGTGATTAAACAAGGCACCGTTCTTATATTATATCTATGCTGCTTAAGTCTAACAGAAAAATCCTTACCAGTCTGCCCAACATAAAAATTATCACTTTATAGATGCATCCAGGAGAATTTTCTGGTGAATTCCTGATTAATATACTCTTTATAGTCTTATTGATACTGAAGCAACATTTACATTAAAGGATTTAAGGAAAATGGAAAGTAATGTAAAATTATTATCAAAAAGAACTAAAAGATTCTTGGGGTCAGTAGGAGGTTTGGGCTCAACTCTATAAAATGATTTCTTTGCTAACTCAAGGGATTTATCAATGAAAGATCTAGGCTACTTTAACTTAGATCCAATAGAATATATCTTCTCAAACTCATCATCAATAAACTCTGAACTGCAAATACGTAATGCCCTAAGGAACATAGATTTAAATGATGATAATTTAAGTCTGTCATGTTGAGATGAGTAATAATGGATATATGAGCATACATTGGTAGGTTTTCTGTATACGCTAAACTTAAACTTATTTCCTTGCCTATGGATCATGCAATCTAAAAATGGTAACATACCATTATTTTCATTTTCTTCAGTAAATTTAATGGAAGGTACTAAATTGTTAAGTAAGGGAAGAAATATTTGTAAATTTTCATTTGTCGGCCAAACACAAACAACATCATCTACATACCTAAACCAAATTGCATTAGAAGGTAAGATATCCTTTAGTAAATTTGTTTAAAAAAATTCCATATAAAGATTACATAGTACAGGTGAAAGAGGGTTACCCATTGCCATACCAAATTTTGAGCATCATAATCTCCATTGAATTGAAATACACAGTCTTTTATACACAATTTTATCAGTTCAATGGAAAATGATTTTGAAACAGGTAAATCAATATCATCCAAGACATCAAATAAATATTCTAAAAGGTCATCTAGGGACACTTTTGTGAAAAGTGAGGAAATATCAAAGCTAACTAGTTTGAAATCAAACTCAACATTGATATTGTTTGGCTTATTGAGTATATCTCTAGTTGTCAGGTATAATGCACCGAAGTCACAGCTCCTTTTCCACATCCAGGCCTCAAAAATCTTTCCATGGTTTATCCCAAACATTTCATATGTCATGGTTCAATCCATTGACAGCACGTCGACCCTGGTATACCACATCGTTCCAATTCACTATTCAAGGAATAGAGTGAAATGGAACGATGTGGTATACCGGAGTCAAAGTGTTGTCAATGGATTGAACCAGGGCATTAGAAGCGTCTGGGGTAAACTACGGAAAGTTCTGTGGGGCCTGGATGTGGAAAGGGAGCTGTGGTTTCGGCGCATTAGTACATGACAGCTAGAGACTGAATGTGAACGAATGTGGCCTTTGTTGTCATTTTTCTAGCGCTACCTCGTACACATGAGGGGGGAGGGGGATGTTATTTCATGTGTGGCGAGGTGGCGATGGGAATGAATAAAGGCAGACAGTATGAATTGTGTACATATGTATATATGTCTATGTATGTGTTTGTATATATATGTATACGTTGAGAGGTATAGGTATGTATATTTGCGTGTGTGGACGTGTGTTATATACATATGTATGTAGGTGGGTTGGGCCGTTCTTTCGTCTGTTTCCTTGCACTACCTCGATGACGCGGGAGACAGGGATAAAGCAAAATAATATGAAAAATAATATAATTTCCCAGGAATACTCAACAAACTTATACCTCTGTAATTTGAGCACTCACCCTTATCGCCTTTACTTTTGTACAATGGCACTATGCATGCGTTCCACCACTCCTCAGACACCTCACCATGAGTCATATATACATTAAATATCCTTACCAACTAGTCAACAACACACTCACCTCCTTTTTTAATAAATTCCACTACAGTACCATCCAAACCCGCTGCCTTGCCGCCTTTCATCTTCCGCAAAGCTTTTACTACCTCTTCTCTTTTTACCAAATCATTCTCCCTAACCCTCTCACTTCACACAGCACCTTGACCAAAAACCCTTTATCTGCCACTCTGTCATCAAACACATTCAACAAACCTTCAAAATACTCACTCCATCTCCTTCTCACATTACCACTACTTGTTGTCACCTCCCCATTAGCCCCCTTCACCAATGTTCTCATTTGTTCTCTTGTTTTACGCTCTATATTTACCTCCTTCCAAAACATCTTTTTATTCTCCCTAAAATTTAATGATACTCTCTCATCCCATCTCTCATTTGCCCTCTTCTTCACCTCTTTCACCATTCTCTTGACCCCCTGCCTCTTTCTTTTATATATCTCCCAGTCATTTGCACTATTTTATTGCAAAACTCGTCCAAATGCCTCTCTCTTCTCCTTCATTAATAATCTTACTTCTTTATCCCACCACTCCCTACCCTTTCTAATCTACCTACCTCCCACGCTTCTCATGCCACAAGCATATTTTGTGCATGCCATCACTGCTTCCCTAAATACATCCCATACCTCCCCCACTCCCCTTGCGTCATTTGCTCTCACCTTTTTCCATTCTGCACTCAGTCTCTCCTGGTACTTCCTCACACAAGTCTCCTTCCCAAGCTCACTTACTCTCACCGCTCTCTTCACCCTAATTTTCTCTCTTCTTTTCTGAAAACCTCTACAAATCTTCATCTTCGCCTCCACAAGATAATGATCAGACATCCCTCCACTTGCACATCTCAGCACA
>NC_092237.1:21506151-21532178 GCF_036320965.1 Panulirus ornatus | reverse complement strand
TTGGTTGGTAGGGTTGTGTGGTAGTGGAGGGTGGTAGGTTTGTGTGGTAGTAAAGAATGGTAGGGTTGTGTGGTAGTAGAGGGTGGTAGGGTTGTGTGGTAGTAGGGGTGGTTAGGGGTTCTGTGGTAGTAGAGGGTTGTTAGGGTTGTGTGGTAGTGAGGGTGGTAGGGTTGTGTGTAGTAGAGGGGTGTGGGGTTGTGTGGTAGTAGAGGGTGTTTTAGGGTTGTGTTGGGGTAGTAATGAGGCGTGGTGGGGTTGTGTGGTATGGTAGAGTGGTTGGGTTATGTGATGTGGAGGGTGGTAGGGTTGTGTGGTAGTAGAAAGGTTGGTGGGGTTGTGTGGTAGTGGAGGGTGGTAGGGTTGTGTGATTGTGAAGGGTGGTAGTGTTGTATGGCTGTGGAAGAGTGGTAGGGTTGTGTGAATTGTGGAGTATGGTACAGTTGTTGATGCTTAGGAAGGTGGTAGTGACAGTTGTGGTTGTAGAGGGTGGCAGGGTTGTGTTGCTGTGGATGTTTGTCGGTTCATGTGGTTGTGTTGGTGTTAGGGATGTGTTGTAATGGCAGGCTGGTTGGGTATTGTGATTGTGTTGGGTGGGTAGGTTGTGTGGTAGTAGAGTGTTGGTGGGGTTGTGTGGTAGAGATGGGTGATAGGGTTGATGTGGTAGTGAGTGTGGTGGGTTATGTGGTAGTGGAGGGTGATGGGTTGTGTGGTAGTGAAGGGTGGTAGGTTGTGTAGGTAGTGAAGGGTGGTTGGATTGTTGTGGTAGTAGATTGTGGTAGGGTTGGCGGAGGATGACGTGCTGTGTAACGTGTACATAAAGAACAATACAGGAAGACCTAACCTTCCACACCTGGTCGAGTAAACGTTACAACAAGCCACAGGAACATTACGGGTTTATAGTCATAATTACCGTTGGTTTAACACGGTGTCTTGACTTGGGAAATATACAAAGCGTGGGAGGCGTTACAAAGGCGCCAGCTCTCACTGGACATCTAACATTATCAAACCTTCCTGCAACCCTTCGTTTAGCACAAGCATTATTCGGTGACGTTGAGAGTTTTATTACGTCGGGTAATATAACTTCTAGGGAATTTCAGAAAAACAAGATTTCCAGGTCACACGAAACTAATATTGAAAAAGAGAATGGCCCAAGCGTGTCAGGTCAGGTACAAGATTGTGGCAGGAACAATTTCACGTACATCGTAGACAGTGCAGAGCTACGGGGAACCATCTTTGTGTCTCTCTCACTTTTTAAAAACATCTCTACCGAGACCCACAACGTCCGCCCCCCTGTCATTAACACACCAGTAGCGGCCAGAATACTCACGTATTCCACCTACATCTTTACCTGTTACCACTTCCTCACCCTTTCCTCCGTTCTACTATCTTTTCCCCACTATTTCATTCCTTCTGAAAAATTATTATATGTATATATAATATTTTTTTATATATATATATTATATATATATTTTTTATATATTATATATATATATATATATATACTATTATATATATATATATATTATATTACCCTTTGGGGATAGGGGAAAGGGAATACTTCCATGTATTCCTGCGTGTCGTAGAAGGCGACTAAAAGGGAAGGGGCGGGGGCTGGAAATCCTCCCTCTTGTTTTTTTTTTTTCCCAAAGAAGGAACAGAGAAGGGGGCCGGTAGGATTTTTCCCTTTTCAAAGGCCCAGTCTCTGTTTTTAAAAACGTTTACCTCGCTAATTTGCGGGAATGGCATAGTATGAAAGAAAGAATATATATATATATTATATAATATATATATATTTATATATATTTATTATAATATATATATATATAAAATATATATATATATATGGTGTGGGAGGAAAGTTGTTAAAAGCATTGAAAGTTTTTTCGGGATGAAAGGCATGTGTACGTGTAGGAAGAGAGGAAAGTGATTGGTTTCATGATGTAGGTTTGCGGAGGGGTGTGTGATTTTCTCCATGTTGTTTAATTTGTTTATGGATGGGGTTGTTAGAGGGGTGAATGCAAGAGTTTTGGAAAGGGGGAAGTATGAAGTCTGTTGGGATGAGAGAGTTGGGGAAAGTGAGTCGTTTTGTTCGACTGATGTCCAGCGTGGGGGCTGATTCATGTGGAGAAACTGCGAAGATGCGGGGACGAGTTTGGTAAAGTTTTTGGGGGGAAGAAGAAAGTTAAGAGTAAATGTGACTAGAGCAAGGTTTTTTGGTACAGTAGGGTTGGGGGGTTTTAAGTCAATTGGGAGGTGGTTTGAATGGAGAAAAATGGAGGAAGTTTGGAAGTGTTTTAGATATTGGGAGTGGATTCTGGCAGCGGATGGAACCATGGTAGGGAAAAGTCGATATGGGGGGGGGGGAGGGGGCCGAAAATTCTGGGAGCCTTGAAGAATGTGTGGAAGTCGAGAATTATCTCGGAAAGCAAAATGGGTATGTTTGAAGGAATAGTGGTTCAAACAATGTTGTATGGTTGCGAGGCGTGGGCTATGGATAGAGTTGTGCGCAGGAGGATGGATGTGGGGGGGGAAATGAGATGTTTGAGGACAATGTGTGGTTGTGAGGTGGTTTGATCGAGTGAGGAAGTAAGGGTTAAGAGAGATGTGTGGAAATAAAAAGAGGGGTGGTTGGGGAAAAGCAGAAGAAAAGGGGTTTTTTTTGAGTGGTTGGGCAAAGGAGGAATGAGTGAGGAAAGATTGACCCAAAAGGATATATGTGTCGGAGGGGAGGGAAACGAGGAGAAGAGGGAGCCTTTGGAGGTGGAAAAATGGAAGTGAAAAAGATTTTGTTTTTTTGTCGGGGCCTGAACATTGGGAGGAGGGTGAAAGGAGGGCAAGGATAGAGTGAATTGGGCGTTTTGGTATTTCGGGGTTGACGTGCTGTCAGTGGATGTGAAAAAAGGCATGTGAAGCGTCTGGGGTAAACCTTTGGGAAAGTGTGTAGGTATGTTATTTTTCGTGTGTGAAGTATGTATATTCATGGGTATGGGGGGGGGGTTGGGGATTTCTTTCGTCTGTTTCCTTGCGCTACCTCGCAAACGTGGGAGACCCGCGACAAAGTATAATAAAAAAATTAAAAAATAATTTATTTATAAAATTTATTATATATATATATATATTATATTTTTAATCATTTTTTATTTATTTTGCTTTGTCGTGTCCCCGTTAGCGGGGGTTGCCACAAGGGAAAAAACGAAGAAGGCCCAAACCCACCACTTTCACATGTATTACATACACGTCACACAGAATATACATCCTATACATCTCAATGTACCACATATATAACACAACAGACATATGCATAAATAAAACTGTACTAGTTCATACTGTCTGCCTTTTTTTATTTCATCGCCACCTCGGGCACACATGGAATAAACAACCCCTTCCCCCCTCATGTGTGCGAGTAGCGCTTGAAAAGACAACAAAAGGGCCCCCTTCGTTCCATCAGTCTTACTGTCATGTTATAAGCCACCGGAAACACAGCTCCCTTTCAACATCCAGGCCCCCGAACTTCCATGGTTTACCCCCCGGGCGTTCACATGCCTGTTCCCAAACCATTGACAGCGCGTCGACCCGGTTTTAAACCCTTCGTTCCCAAATTTACTTATCCTTGACGTCCCTTTCACCTCCTGCATGTTCAGGCCCGAAAAGTCAAATTTTCCCCTTCTCGATTTTTTCCCTCTGACATTTACCCCCTTTGGGCATTCTTCCTCACTCATTCTCCCTGAAAACTGCCTTTCAAAAACCCTCTTCTGCTTTCCCAATTTCATTTTTTATTACCCACTTTTTTTTTCCCCTTTTATTACTACTCGTCAAAACCCCCTCACATCCCTTTTTGTCCTAAACATTATTGCACAGCCCTTTCTATACCAGGGCCCCACAACCCTTTTTTAAAATTGTTGGAAAACCTATTCCCTTCCCAAGCATACCCATTTTTGCTTCCGAGACAATGTTCTCGCCTTCACACTTTTTTTCAACGAGCCCAGAACTTTCGCCCTCCCTCACTCATGTGACTCACTTCAGCTTCTATAGTTCCATCCGCTGCCAAATCCACTCTCACAGATTCTAAAAAAAACGTAACTTCCTCCAGCTTTTCTCCACTCAAAATTACCTCCCAATTGACTTGTCCCTAAACCCCCTACTTTTACCTAATCACTTTTATTTCCACATTTAGTCTCAGCTTTTTTCTATCACACACTTAATAAACTCAGTCCAACCAGCTTCTGCAGTTTCTCAGCCGATTCAGCCACAACGAACAAGTGACTCACTAACCTGGCCTCTTTATCCATAATTTTATATATGTATATATGGATAGGGGCGAAGGATACTTCCACGTATTCCTGGCGTTTCGTAGAAGGCGACCTAAATGGGGAAGAGCGGCGGGCTGGTAATCCTCCCTCTTGTTTCCTTTTTTTAATTTGCCAAATGAAGAAAAAGAGACAGGGGGCCTGGTGAGGATGTTCCTAGAGACAGTCTCTCTCTTAGGCTACGTTGCTGTTGCGGGAAATGGCGATTACGTTTGGAAAAATATATATATATATATTATATATATGATCTATTTATATATATATTATATATATATATATATATATTTTATATATATTAAATATATATATGTATTTTATATATATACATATATATTTTATATATATATATATATATAGATTTTATATTATATTATATATTTATATCTTTTTTATTTTCTTTCAAACTATTTCGCATTTCAGCTTTAGCGATGGTTTTGGCGTTAGAAACACCCCGAGGAACTGGGCCTTGAGGGGAATACCCTCACCTGGCCCATTCCCTGTTCCTTCTTTGGGAAAATTAAATACAAAAAAAAAAAAAAAAAAAAAACGATGAGGGGAGGATTTCCAGCCCCCGCTTCCCTCCCCTTTTAGTGCTTCTTCGAACACGCAGGGAATAGTGGGAAGTATTCTTTCTCCCCTATCCCACAGGGATATTATATATATATATAATATATTATATATATATGGTAGAGGATGGTGTGAATCATGGTTTGCTTTGAAGAATGTATGTGAGAAATACTTGAAATAGCAAACTGGATTTGTATGTGATTTATGGATCTGGAGAAGGCATTCTGATAGAGTTGGATAGAGATGCTCTGGGGAAAAGGTATTAAGGATATATCGTGTGGGGAGGTCATGTTGTTAGAGCAGTGAAGAGTTTTTATCGATGATATTAAGGCTTGTGTTACGCAGTAGGAAGAAAAGTGATTGGTTTCAGTGAATGTCGGTTTGCGGCAGGGGTGCCTGTGTCTCCATGGTTGTTTAAAAAATTTTGCTTTATGGATGGGGGGTTTTTAGGGAGGTGAAAAATGCAAGGAGTTTGGAGAGTTTGAGAGAGGGGAAGGTATGCTGGTCGAGTTGTGATGAGAGAGCTTGGGAAGTGAGTCAGTGGTTGTTGTTGTTGACAAGCCGCTGTTGGATGATTCGGGCGGTGAGAAACTTGCAGGGTGGTGACTCGTTTGGTTAAAGTGTGTGAAAGATGAAGGTGAGAGTAAATGTGGTATAAGTGCATGGTTTATTAGCTACATTTGGGTTTGTGGGACAAGTCAATTGGGAGTGAAGTTTCATGGAGCAAATGTGAGGAACTGAAGTGTTTTAGATATCTGGAGTGGATCTGGCATCGGATGACCATGGAAGCGAAGTTGGGGAGGGGGGGGAAGTTTGTGAGCGTTGGAAAAAGGGGGGGAAGGCGAGAACATATCTTGGAAAGAAAAAAGGGGTATGTTGAGAGGAATAGTGGTTCCGACAGTATTATATGATTACGAGGCGTGGGCTATAGATTAGGTTGTTGCGGAGGTGGGGGATGTGTTGGAATTGAGATGTTTTTAGGACATATGTAGTGTGAGGTGGTTTGACGAGTAGTGATGAAGGGTAAGAGAGATGTTGTGGTTCATAAAGAGAGTGTGGTTGAGAGGAGCAGAAGAGGGGGGTTTTGAATGGTTCATAACTTGGAGAGAATGAGTGAGGAATGAGTGACAAAGTAGGATATTATGTGTCAGAGATGGAGGGAACGAGGCGAAGTGGGAGACCAAATTGGAGGTGGAAGGATGCAGTGGAGATTTTGAGTGTAGGTTCTGAACAATGAGGAGGGTGAAAGGCGTGCAAGGAATAGAGTGAATTAGATAAACGATGTGGTTATACCATGGTTCGGACGTGCAGTCATGGAGTGAACAGGGCATGTGAGCGTCTGGGGTAAACCAAAGAAGAACGTTTTGTGGGGGCCTGGATTTGGAAAGGACCTGTGGTTTCGGTTGCATTCATTCATGACAGCTAGACATGAGTGTGAACGGATATGTTGGCTTATCTTGTCTTTTCCTAGGGTACTCGCACATGCCGGAGTTGGAGGGTGGTGGGGGGGGGGGTAGGCTGTTGTCATTTCATGTGTGTAGTGGTGGTGGCACGAGAATGAATAAGGGCAGCCAGTATGAATTATGTACATGTATATATATTGTATATGTCTGTGTGTAGTAGACATATATGTATAACGTTGGGATGTATCAGGTTTGTTTATGTGCGCGTGTGTCGTGTGAACAGGTATGTGGGTTGGTTGGACCCTTTCTTCCATCTGTTTCTTGCGCCTATCTCGCTAAAAGCGGGGAGGACTAGCGAAACGTATACTAAAAGATTAATAAATAACTATCGATATATGAATATATATAAAAATATATATATATATATATAATTATATATATTTTTTTTATATAATATAATTTTATATATATATATATGTAAAAATTAATATATATATATATATATTATTTTTTTTTTTTTTTTTTATTGCTTTGTAGCTGTCCCCCCGCGTTTGCGAGGTAGCGCATAGGAAAAAGACGAAAGTATGGCCCCACCCCCCCATTCACATGTTATATACATACGTCAACACGCAAATAGACTTACTTTAACAGCTTTCCATGGTTTACCCCTGACGCTTCACATGCTTGATTCTATCACTAACAGCCACGACAACCCCGGTATACCACAGCGCCTCCCAAATGACTCTATTCCATGCCTGTCACATCCTGCAGGTTAAGGCCGATCACACAATTCTTTTTCAACTCTCTTTCCACTCAATTTGGTCTCCCTCTTCTCCTCGTTCCCTCCACTTCCGACACATATATTTACTCTTGTGGCAATCTTTCCTCAATCATTATCTCCATGTGCAAACCATTTCGCAACACCCTCTTCTGCTCTCTCAACCACGCTTTTTTTTATTTTCCTACATTTCTCTCTTACCTTACGTTACTGCTCGATCTAACCACCTCACACCAACTTGTCTCAAGCATTCTCATTTCGCACATCCATCCTCTGCGCACAACGCTATCCTTTGTCCACGCCTTCGGCAACCATACAAACATTTTTGGGAAAACCACTATTCTTTCAAACCTGCCCATTTTTGCTTCCGGAGATTAATGTTCTCGACTTCCCACACATTCTTCAAGGCTCCCAGAATTTTCGCCCCCTCCCCCACCATGATGATTAGTCTTCCGCTTCCTTGGTTCCATCGCTCTGCCAGAGATCCACTACCTATATCTCAATCACTTCACTTCTCCAGTTTTTTCCATTCAAACTCACCTCCCAATTGGGGACCTTGACCCTTCAACACTACTGTACCTAATAACCTTGTCTTATTCAATTTCACTCTTAACCTTCTTCTTTCACACCACTGTTTACCAAACTCAGTCACCAAGCTTCTGTGTTTTCACATGAATCGGACACCATATATATATAGATATATATTTTTTATTTATATATATATATATATATATATTTATATAGTATATTTTATTATATATATATATATATATATTTAGATATCTAGGTGAGGATCTGCAGGGATGGAAACTATGGAAGCGGTTGGTGAATCATAGGGTGGGGGACGGATGGCGAAAATCCTGGGAGCCTTGACAGAATGTTTGGATGTCGCGAAACTTTATCTCGGAAAGCAAAAATGGGTAAGTTTGAAGGAATAGAGGTTCAACAATGTTGTATTGTGCGAGGGCGTGGGCTATGTGATTAGAGTTGTGCGCAGGAGGGTGGATGATGCTGGAATGTGAGTTTGGAGGACAATGTGTGGTGTGAGGGGGGTTTGATCGAGTAAGTTAATGTAAGGGTAAGAGAGATGTGTTGGAAATTAAAAAAGAGCGTGGTTGAGAGAGCAGAATGAAGAAGGGTGTTTTGGGGTGGTTTGGGCACATGGTGAGAATGTGTGAGGAAGTTTGGACCAGGGGGATATTATTGTCGCGGAGGTGGGATGGTCGAGGAGAAGTGGGAGACAATTGGAGGTGGAAAGATTGGAGTGAATAAAGATTTTTAGTGATCGGGGCCTGAACATGCTGAGGGTGAAGGCGGGCAAAGTAGAAGGTGTATAAGGATCGATGCGGTTTACCGGGGTTGACGTGCGTCAGTGGATTGAATAGGGGCATGTTGACGCGTCTGGGGGGGCGTAAACCAATGAAAGATGTTTGGGGCTTGGATGTGGAATGGGAGCTGTGGTTTCGGGCATTATTGCTGACAGCTAGAGATGAGTTGTGAACAAATGGGGCCTTTGTTATTTCTTTTCTAGCGCACTCGCACGCATGAGGGGGGAGGGGGATGGGTATTACTGTGTGGCGAAGGTGGCGTATTGGAATGAATAAAAGGCAGGACAGTGTGAATTGTGTGCATGGGTATCTATGTATGTGTCTCGGTGTGATATAATATATATGGTACGTTGAGATGTATAGGTATGTATATTTGCGTGTGTGGACGTGTATGTATATACATGTGTATGGGTGGTGAGGGTTGGGCCATATTTCTTCGTCTGTTTCCTTGCGCTACCCCCGCAAACGCGGGGACAGCGACCAAAGCAAAATATATAAAATATATATATTATATATATTTATATATATATGTGGTAGAGGATGTGTGGAATATGGTGTTTGCTTGAAGGAATGTATGTGAGAAATACTTAGATAAAGCAAATGGATTTGTATTTGTAGCATTTATGGATCTGGAGAAGGCATATGATTAGAGTGATAGAGATTGCCTCTGTGGAAGGTATTAAGAAAAATATGGTGTGGGAGGCAAGTTGTTCGAAGCAGTTGAAAAGTTTTTTATGAGGATGTTAGGTATGTGTTACGTGTAGGAAGAGAGGAAAGTGATTGGTTTTCAGTGAATGTTGGTTTGCGGGCGGGGTGTGTGATGTCTCCTTGGTTGTTTAATTGTTTATGGATGGGGTTGTTAGGGAGGTGATTGCAAGCAGTTTGGAAAAAAGGGGCAAGTATGAAGTCTGTTTGGAGGGGAGAGCTTGGGAAATTTAGTCAGGGTTTTTGTTCGTGATGATAAAGCGGGTGGTGGCGGGTTATGTGGGAAAAATGCAGAAGTGGTGAAATGGGGTTTTGGGAAAGTGTGTGAAAAAAGAAAGTTAAAAGAAAAGTGAAAAAAGGCAAAATTATTTGGTACAGTAGGGTTGAGGGTAAGTCAATTGGGAGGGGT
Organism: Panulirus ornatus; assembly: GCF_036320965.1. Classification (NCBI taxonomy): domain Eukaryota; kingdom Metazoa; phylum Arthropoda; class Malacostraca; order Decapoda; family Palinuridae; genus Panulirus; species Panulirus ornatus. The sequence continues at coordinate 21,522,681 of NC_092237.1, read as the reverse complement.
TTGAAAGGAAAAAAAAATGGAGGGAAATAAATTTTTTAGATATCTGGGAGTGGATCTGGCAGCGGATGGAACCATGGAAGCGGAAGTCGATCATAGGGTGGGGGAGGGGGCGAAAATTCTGGGGGCCTTGAAGAATGTGTGGAAGTCGAGAACATTATCTCGGAAAGCAAAAATGGGTATGTTTGAAGGAATAGTGGTTCCAACAATGTTGTATGGTTGCGAGGCGTGGGCTATGGATAGAGTTGTGCGCAGGAGGATGGATGTGCTGGAAATGAGATGTTTGAGGACAATGTGTGGTGTGAGGTGGTTTGATCGAGTGAGTAACGTAAGGGTAAGAGAGATGTGTGGAAATAAAAAGAGCGTGGTTGAGAGAGCAGAAGAGGGTGTTTTGAAGTGGTTTGGGCACATGGAGAGAATGAGTGAGGAAAGATTGACCAAAAGGATATATGTGTCGGAGGTGGAGGGAACGAGGAGAAGAGGGAGACCAAATTGGAGGTGGAAAGATGGAGTGAAAAAGATTTTGTGTGATCGGGGCCTGAACATGCAGGAGGGTGAAAGGAGGGCAAGGAATAGAGTGAATTGGAGCGATGTGGTATACCGGGGTTGACGTGCTGTCAGTGGAGTGAATCAAGGCATGTGAAGCGTCTGGGGTAAACCATGGAAAGCTGTGTAGGTATGTATATTTGCGTGTGTGAACGTATGTATATACATGTGTATGGGGGGGGTTGGGCCATTTCTTTCGTCTGTTTCCTTGCGCTACCTCGCAAACGTGGGAGACAGCGACAAAGTATAATAAAAAAAATAAAAAAATAATATATATATATATATATATATATATATATATATATATATATATATATATATATATATATATATATATATATATATATATATATTTAATCATTTTTTATTTATTTTACTTTGTCGCTGTCTCCCACGTTAGCGAGGTAGCACAAGGAAAAAGACGAAAGAATGGCCCAACCCACCCACATACACATGTATATACATACACGTCCACACACGCAAATATACATACCTATACATCTCAATGTACACACATATATATACACACACAGACATATGCATAAATACACATGTACATAGTTCATACTGTCTGCCTTTATTTATTCTCATCGCCACCTCGACACACATGGAATAACCACCCCTTCCCCCCTCATGTGTGCGAGGTAGCGCTAGGAAAAGACAACAAAGGCCCCATTCGTTCACACTCAGTCTCTACCTGTCATGTTATAATGCACCGAAACCACAGCTCCCTTTCCACATCCAGGCCCCACAGAACATTCCATGGTTTACCCCAGACGCTTCACATGCCCTGGTTCAATCCATTGACAGCGCGTCGACCCCGGTATACCACATCGTTCCAATTCACTCTATTCCTTGCACGTCTTTCACCCTCCTGCATGTTCAGGCCCCGAAACGTCAAAATCTCACTTCTCGATCCCTCCACCTCTGACACATATACCCTCTTTGTCAATCTTTCCTCACTCATTCTCTCCATGCAATCATGCCATTTCAAAACACCCTCTTCTGCTTTCTCAACTACACTTTTTTTATTACCACACATGTTTCATACCCTTTCATTACTTACTCGATCAAACCACCTCACATCACATGTTGTCCTCAAACATCTCATTTCCGCACAGCCCTATCTATAACCCATGCCTCACAACCATATAACATTGTTGGAACCACTATTTCTTCAAGCATACCCATTTTTGCTTTCCGAGACAATGTTCTCGCCTTCCACACATTTTTCAACGCTCCCAGAACTTTCGCCCCCTCCCACTCCTTGTGACTCACTTCCGCTTCTATAGTTCCATCCGCTGCCAAATCCACTCCCAGATATCTAAAACACTTCACTTCCTCCAGCTTTTCTCCACTCAAACTTACCTCCCAATTGACTTGTCCCTCAACCCTACTTTACCTAATAACTTCTTATTCACATTTAGTCTCAGCTTTCTTCTATCACACACTTTAACAAACTCAGTCACCAGCTTCTGCAGTTTCTCAGCCGAATCAGCCACCAACGAACAACAAGTGACTCACTTACCCTGCCCTCTTATCCATATATATATATATATATATATATATATATATATATATATATATATATATATATATATATATATATATATGTATGTATATATGGATAGGGGAGAAGGAATACTTCCCACGTATTCCCTGCGTTTCGTAGAAGGCGACTAAAAGGGGAGGGAGCGGCGGGCTGGAAATCCTCCCCTCTTGTTTCTTTTTTAATTTTCCAAAAGAAGGAACAGAGAAGGGGGCCAGGTGAGGATGTTCCCTCAGAGGCCCAGTCCTCTACTCTTAAGGCTACGTTGCTGTTGCGGGAAATGGCGAATAGTTTGAAAAATATATATATATATATATATATATATATATATATATATATATATATATATATATATATATATATATATATATATTTTTTTTTTTTTTTTTTCAAACTATTCGCCATTTCCCGCGTTAGCGAGGTAGCGTTAAGAACAGAGGACTGGGCCTTTTTTGGAATATCCTCTCCTGGCCCCCTCTGTTCCTTCTTTTGGAAAATTAAAAAAAAAAAAAAAAAAAAAAAAAAAAAAATATATATATATATATATATATATATATATATATATATATATATATATATATATATATATATATATATATATATATGGTAGAGGATGTGTGAATCATGTGTTTGCTTTGAAGAATGTATGTGAGAAATACTTAGAAAAGCAAATGGATTTGTATGTAGTATTTATGGATCTGGAGAAGGCATATGATAGAGTTGATAGAGATGCTCTGTGGAAGGTATTAAGGATATATCGTGTGGGAGGCAAGTTGTTAGAAGCAGTGAAAAGTTTTTATCGATGATATAAGGCTTGTGTACGAGTAGGAAGAAAGTGATTGGTTCTCAGTGAATGTCGGTTTGCGGCAGGGGTGCCTGATGTCTCCATGGTTGTTTAATTTGTTTATGGATGGGGTTGTTAGGGAGGTGAATGCAAGAGTTTTGGAGAGAGGGGAAGGTATGCAGTCAGTTGTGGATGAGAGAGCTTGGGAAGTGAGTCAGTTGTTGTTCGTTGATGACACAGCGCTGTTGGCTGATTCGGGTGAGAAACTGCAGAGGCTGGTGACTCAGTTTGGTAAAGTGTGTGAAAGAAGAAAGGTGAGAGTAAATGTGAATAAGAGCATGGTTATTAGCTACATTTGGGTTGAGGGACAAGTCAATTGGGAGTTAAGTTTCAATGGAGAAAAACTGGAGGAACTGAAGTGTTTTAGATATCTTGGAGTGGATCTGGCATCGGATGGAACCATGGAAGCTGAAGTTGGGGAGGGGGGCGATAGTTCTGTGAGCGTTGGAAAATGTGTGGAAGGCGAGAACATTATCTTGGAAAGAAAAAATGGGTATGTTTGAAGGAATAGTGGTTCCGACAGTATTATATGATTACGAGGCGATGGCTATAGATAGAGTTGTGCGGAGGAGGGTGGATGTGTTGGAAATGAGATGTTTGAGGACAATATGTAGTGTGAGGTGGTTTGACCGAGTAAGTGATGAAAGGGTAAGAGAGATGTGTGGTCATAAAAAGAGTGTGGTTGAGAGAGCAGAAGAGGGTGTTTTGAAATGGTTTCATAACATGGAGAGAATGAGTGAGGAAAGATTGACAAAGAGGATATATGTGTCAGAGATGGAGGGAACGAGGAGAAGTGGGAGACCAAATTGGAGGTGGAAGGATGCAGTGAAGATTTTGAGTGATAGGTTCCTGAACATGCAGGAGGGTGAAAGGCGTGCAAGGAATAGAGTGAATTAGAACGATGTGGTATACCATGGTCGACGTGCAGTCAATGGATTGAACCAGGGCATGTGAAGCGTCTGGGGTAAACCAAGAAACGTTTTGTGGGGCCTGGATTTGGAAAGGGACCTGTGGTTTCGGTGCATCATACATGACAGCTAGACACTGAGTGTGAACGAATGTGGCCTGTCTTGTCTTTTCCTAGTGCTACCTCGCGCACATGCGGGGGGGAGGCTGTTGTCATTTCATGTGTGTATTGGGGTGGCGACGAGAATGAATAAGGGCAGACAGTATGAATTATGTACATGTATATATATGTATATGTCTGTGTGTGTATATATATGTATACGTTGGGATGTATAGGTATGTATATGTGCGCGTGTGAACATGTATGTGGGTGGGTTGACCCATTCTTCCATCTGTTTCCTTGCGCTATCTCGCTAAAGCGGGAGACAGCGACAAAGTATAATAAATAGATAAATAAATAAATATATATATAGTGAGTGGTGGGATGAAGAAGTAAGAGTATTAGTGAAAGAGAAGAGAGAGGCATTTGGACGATTTTTGCAGGGAAAAAATGCAATTGAGTGGGAGAAGTATAAAAGAAAGAGACAGGAGGTCAAGAGAAAGGTGCAAGAGGTGAAAAAAAGGGCAAATGAGAGTTGGGGTGAGAGGCTATCAGTAAATTTTAGGGAGAATAAAAAGATGTTCTGGAAGGAGGTAAATAGGGTGCGTAAGACAAGGGAGCAAATGGGAACTTCAGTAAAGGGCGTAAATGGGGAGGTGATAACAAGTAGTGGTGATGTGAGAAGGAGATGGAATGAGTATTTTGAAGGTTTGTTGAATGTGTCTGATGACAGAGTGGCAGATATAGGGTGTTTGGGTCGAGGTGGTGTGCAAAGTGAGAGGGTTAGGGAAAATGATTTGGTAAACAGAGAAGAGGTAGTAAAAGCTTTGCGGAAGATGAAAGCCGGCAAGGCAGCAGGTTTGGATGGTATTGCAGTGGAATTTATTAAAAAAGGGGGTGACTGTATTGTTGACTGGTTGGTAAGGTTATTTAATGTATGTATGACTCATGGTGAGGTGCCTGAGGATTGGCGGAATGCTTGCATAGTGCCATTGTACAAAGGCAAAGGGGATAAGAGTGAGTGCTCAAATTACAGAGGTATAAGTTTGTTGAGTATTCCTGGTAAATTATATGGGAGGGTATTGATTGAGAGGGTGAAGGCATGTACAGAGCATCAGATTGGGGAAGAGCAGTGTGGTTTCAGAAGTGGTAGAGGATGTGTGGATCAGGTGTTTGCTTTGAAGAATGTATGTGAGAAATACTTAGAAAAGCAAATGGATTTGTATGTAGCATTTATGGATCTGGAGAAGGCATATGATAGAGTTGATAGAGATGCTCTGTGGAAGGTATTAAGAATATATGGTGTGGGAGGCAAGTTGTTAGAAGCAGTGAAAAGTTTTTATCGAGGATGTAAGGCATGTGTACGTGTAGGAAGAGAGGAAAGTGATTGGTTCTCAGTGAATGTAGGTTTGCGGCAGGGGTGTGTGATGTCTCCATGGTTGTTTAATTTGTTTATGGATGGGGTTGTTAGGGAGGTAAATGCAAGAGTTTTGGAAAGAGGGGCAAGTATGAAGTCTTTTGGGGATGAGAGAGCTTGGGAAGTGAGTCAGTTGTTGTTCGCTGATGATACAGCGCTGGTGGCGGATTCATGTGAGAAACTGCAGAAGCTGGTGACGGAGTTTGGTAAAGTGTGTGGAAGAAGAAAGTTAAGAGTAAATGTGAATAAGAGCAAGGTTATTAGGTACAGTAAGGTTGAGGGTCAAGTCAATTGGGAGGTGAGTCTGAATGGTGAGAGGCTGGAGGAAGTGAAGTGTTTTAGATATCTGGGAGTGGATCTGTCAGCGGATGGAACCATGGAAGCGGAAGTGGATCATAGGGTGGGGGAGGGGGCGAAAATTTTGGGAGCCTTGAAAAATGTGTGGAAGTCGAGAACATTATCCCGGAAAGCAAAAATGGGTATGTTTGAAGGAATAGTGGTTCCAACAATGTTGTATGGTTGCGAGGCGTAGGCTATGGATAGAGTTGTGCGCAGGAGGATGGATGTGCTGGAAATGAGATGTTTGAGGACAATGTGTGGTGTGAGGTGGTTTGATCGAGTAAGTAACGTAAGGGTAAGAGGGATGTGTGGAAATAAAAAGAGCGTGGTTGAGAGAGCAGAAGAGGGTGTTTTGAAGTGGTTTGGGCACATGGAGAGAATGAGTGAGGAAAGATTGACCAAGAGGATATATGTGTCGGAGGTGGAGGGAACGAGGAGAAGAGGGAGACCAAATTGGAGGTGGAAAGATGGAGTGAAAAGGATTTTGTGTGATCGGGGCCTGAACATGCAGGAGGGTGAAAGGAGGGCAAGGAATAGAGTGAATTGGAGCGATGTGGTATACAGGGGTTGACGTGCTGTCAGTGGATTGAATCAAGGCATGTGAAGCGTCTGGGGTAAACCATGGAAAGCTGTGTAGGTATGTATATTGCGTGTGTGGACGTGTGTATGTACATGTGTATGGGGGGGGTTGGGCCATTTCTTTCGTCTGTTTCCTTGCGCTACCTCGCAAACGCGGGAGACAGCGACAAAGTATAAAAAAAAAAAATATATATATATATATATATATATATATATATATATATATATATATATATATATATATATATATATATATATATATATATATACCTTTTTTTTTTTTTGCTTTGTCGCTGTCTCCCGCGTTTGCGAGGTAGCGCAAGGAAACAGACGAAAGAAATGGCCCAACCCACCCCCATACACATGTATATACATACGTCCAGACACGCAAATATACATACCTACACAGCTTTCCATGGTTTACCCCAGACGCTTCACATGCCTTGATTCAATCCACTAACAGCACGTCAACCCCGGTATACCACATCGCTCCAATTCACTCTATTCCATGCCCTCCTTTCACCCTCCTGCATGTTCAGGCCCCGATCACACAAAATCTTTTTCACTCCATCTTTCCACCTCCAATTTGGTCTCCCTCTTCTCCTCGTTCCCTCCACTTCCGACACATATATACTCTTGGTCAATCTTTCCTCACTCATTCTCTCCATGTGACCAAACCATTTCGCAACACCCTCTTCTGCTCTCTCAACCACGCTCTTTTTATTTCCACACATCTCTCTTACCCTTACGTTACTTACTCGATCAAACCACCTCACACCACACATTGTCCTCAAACATCTCATTTCCAGCACATCCATCCTCCTGCGCACAACTCTATCCATAGTCCACGCCTCGCAACCATACAACATTGTTGGAACCACTATTCCTTCAAACCTACCCATTTTTGCTTTCCGAGATAATGTTCTCGACTTCCACACATTCTTCAAGGCTCCCAGAATTTTCGCCCCCTCCCCCACCCTATGATCGACTTCCGCTTCCATGGTTCCATCCGCTGCCAGATCCACTCCCAGATATCTAAAACACTTCACTTCCTCCAGTTTTTCTCCATTGAAACTCACCTCCCAATTGACTTGACCCTCAACACTACTGTACCTAATAACCTTGCTCTTATTCACATTCACTCTTAACCTTCTTCTTTCACACACTGTACCAAACTCAGTCACAAGCTTCTGTAGTTTCTCACATGAATCAGACACCATATATATATATATATATATATATATATATATATATATATATATATATATATATATATATATATATATATATATATATATATTTAGATATCTAGGTGTGGATCTGGCAGCGGATGGAACTATGGAAGCGGAAGTGAATCATAGGGTGGGGGAGGAGGCGAAAATCCTGGGAGCCTTGAAGAATGTTTGGAAGTCGAGAACATTATCTCGAAAAGCAAAAATGGGTATGTTTGAAGGAATAGTGGTTCCAACAATGTTGTATTGTTGCGAGGCGTGGGCTATGGATAGAGTTGTGCGCAGGAGGGTGGATGTGCTGGAAATGAGATGTTTGAGGACAATGTGTGGTGTGAGGTGGTTTGATCGAGTAAGTAATGTAAGGGTAAGAGAGATGTGTGGAAATAAAAATGAGCGTGGTTGAGAGAGCAGAAGAGGGTGTTTTGGGGTGGTTTGGGCACATGGAGAGAATGAGTGAGGAAAGATTGACCAAGGGGATATATGTCTCGGAGGTGGAGGGAACGAGGAGAAGTGGGAGACCAAATTGGAGGTGGAAAGATGGAGTGAAAAAGATTTTGAGTGATCGGGGCCTGAACATGCAGGAGGGTGAAAGGCGGGCAAATAGAGTGAATAAGGATCGATGCGGTATACCGGGGTTGACGTGCTGTCAGTGGATTGAATCAGGGCATGTGAAGCGTCTGGGGTAAACAATGGAAAGTTGTTTGGGGCCTGGATGTGGAAAGGGAGCTGTGGTTTCGGGCATTATTGCATGACAGCTAGAGACTGAGTGTGAACGAATGGGGCCTTTGTTATCTTTTCCTAGCGCTACCTCGCACGCATGAGGGGGGAGGGGGATGGTATTACATGTGTGGCGAGGTGGCGATGGGAATGAATAAAGGCAGACAGTGTGAATTGTGTGCATGGGTATATATGTATGTGTCTCTGTGTGTATATATATATGTGTACATTGAGATGTATAGGTATGTATATTTGCGTGTGTGGACGTGTATGTATATACATGTGTATGGGGGTGGGTTGGGCCATTTCTTTCGTCTGTTTCCTTGCGCTACCTCGCAAACGCGGGAGACAGCGACAAAGCAAAATATAAATAAAATATATATATATATATAAGTGGTAGAGGATGTGTGGATAAGGTGTTTGCTTTGAAGAATGTATGTGAGAAATACTTAGAAAAGCAAATGGATTTGTATGTAGCATTTATGGATCTGGAGAAGGCATATGATAGAGTTGATAGAGATGCTCTGTGGAAGGTATTAAGAAAATATGGTGTGGGAGGAAAGTTGTTAGAAGCAGTGAAAAGTTTTTATCGAGGATGTAAGGTATGTGTACGTGTAGGAAGAGAGGAAAGTGATTGGTTTTCAGTGAATGTAGGTTTGAGGCAGGGGTGTGTGATGTCTCCATGGTTGTTTAATTTGTTTATGGATGGGGTTGTTAGGGAGGTGAATGCAAGAGTTTTGGAAAGAGGGGCAAGTATGAAGTCTGTTGTGGATGAGAGAGCTTGGGAAATGAGTCAGTTGTTGTTCGCTGATGATAAAGCGCTGGTGGCGGATTCATGTGAGAAACTGCAGAAGCTGGTGACTGAGTTTGGTAAAGTGTGTGAAAGAAGAAAGTTAAGAGTAAATGTGAATAAGAGCAAGATTATTAGGTACAGTAGGGTTGAGGGTCAAGTCAGTTGGGAGGTAAGTTTGAATGGAAAAAAACTGGAGGAAGTAAAGTGTTTTAGATATCTGGGAGTGGATCTGGCAGCGGATGGAACCATGGAAGCGGAAGTGGATCATAGGTGGGGGAGGGGGCGAAAATCCTGGGAGCCTTGAAGAATGTGTGGAAGTTGATAACATTATCTCGGAAAGCAAAAAATGGGTATGTTTGAAGGAATAGTGGTTCCAACAATGTATGGTTGCGAGGCGTGGGCTATTGATAGAGTTGTGCGCAGGAGGATGGATGTGCTGGAAATGAGATGTTTGAGGACAATGTGTGGTGTGAGGTGGTTTGATCGAGTAAGTAGCGTAAGGGTAATAGAGATGTGTGGAAATAAAGAGCGTGGTTCAGAGAGCAGAAGAGGGTGTTTTGAAATGGTTTGGGCAAATGGAGAGAATGAGTGAGGAAAGATTGACCAAGAGGATATATGTGTCGGAGGTGGAGGGAACGAGAAGTGGGAGACCAAATTGGAGGTGGAAAGATGGAGTTAAAAAGATTTTGTGTGATCGGGGCCCGAACATGCAGGAGGGTGAAAGGAGGGCAAGGAATAGAGTGAATTGGATCGATGTGGTATATATATATATATATATATATATATATATATATATATATATATATATATATATATATATATATATATATATATATATATATTTTTTTTTTTTTTTTTTGGTTTGTCGCTGTCTCCCGCGTTTGCGAGGTAGCGCAAGGAAACAGAAGAAAGAGATGGCCCAACCCACCCCCATACACATGTATATACATACGTCCACACACGCAAATATACATACCTACACAGCTTTCCATGGTTTACCCCAGACGCTTCACATGCCCCGATTCAATCCACTGACAGCACGTCAACCCCGGTATACCACATCGCTCCAATTCACTCTGTTCCTTGCACTCCTTTCACCCTCCTGCATGTTCAGGCCCCGATCACACAAAATCCCCTTCTCTCCATCTTTCCACCTCCAATTTGGTCTCCCTCCTCTCCTTGTTCCCTCCACCTCCGACACATATATCCTCTTTGTCTATCTTTCCTCACTCATTCTCTCCATGTGCCCAAACCATTTCAAAACACCCTCTTCTGCTCTCTCAACCACGCTCTTTTTATTTCCACACATCTCTCTTACCCTTACGTTACTTACTCGATCAAACCACCTCACACCACACATTGTCCTCAAACATCTCATTTCCAGCACATCCATCCTCCTGCGCACAACTCTATCCATAGCCCACGCCTCGCAACCATACAACATTGTTGGAACCACTATTCCTTCAAACATACCCATTTTTGCTTTCCGAGATAATGTTCTCGACTTCCACAGATTCTTCAAGGCTCCCAGAATTTTCGCCCCCTCCCCCACCCTATGATTCACTTCTGCTTCCATGGTTCCATCCGCTGACAGATCCACTCCCAGATATCTAAAACACTTCACTTCCTCCAGTTTTTCTCCATTCAAACTCACCTCCCAATTGACTTGACCCTCAACCCTACTGTACCTAATAACCTTGCTCTTATTCACATTTACTCTTAACTTTCTTCTTCCACACACTTTACCAAACTCAGTCACCAGCTTCTGCAGTTTCTCACATGAATCAGCCACCAGCGCTGTATCATCAGCGAACAACAACTGACTCACTTCCCAAGCTCTCTCATCCCCAACAGACTTCGTACTTGCCCCTCTTTCCAAAACTCTTGCATTTACTTCCCTAACAACCCCATCCATAAACAAATTAAACAACCATGGACACATCACACACCCCTGCGGCAAACCTACATTCACTGAGAACCAATCACTTTCCTCTCTTCTTACACGTACACATGCCTTACATCCTTGATAAAAACTTTTCACTGCTTCTAACAACTTTCCTCCCACACCATAAATGCTACATACAAATCCATTTGCTTTTCTAAGTATTTCTCACATACATTCTTCAAAGCAAACACCTGATCCACACATCCTCTACCACTTCTGAAACCACACTGCTCTTCCCCAATCTGATGCTCTGTACATGCCTTCACCCTCTCAATCAATACCCTCCCATATAATTTACCAGGAATACTCAACAAACTTATACCTCTGTAATTTGAGCACTCACTCTTATCCCCTTTGCCTTTGTACAATGGCACTATGCACGCATTCCGCAAATCCTCAGGCACCTCACCATGAGTCATACATACATTAAATAACCTTACCAACCAGTCAACAATACAGTCAACCCCTTTTTTAATAAATTCCACTGCAATACCATCCAAACCTGCTGCCTTGCCGGCTTTCATCTTCCGCAAAGCTTTCACTACCTCTTCTCTGTTTACCAAATCATTTTCCCTAACCCTCTCACTTTGCACACCAGCTCGACCAAAACACCCTATATCTGCCACTCTATCATCAAACACATTCAACAAACCTTCAAAATACTCACTCCATCTCCTTCTCACATCACCACTACTTGTTATGACCTCCCCATTTGCGCCCTTCACTGAAGTTCCCATTTGCTCCCTTGTCTTACGCACTTTATTTACCTCCTTCCAGAACATCTTTTTATTCTTCCTAAAATTTAATGATACTCTCTCACCCCAACTCTCATTTGCCCTTTTTTTCACCTCTTGCACCTTTCTCTTGACCTCCTGTCTCTTTCTTTTATACATCTCCCACTCAATTGCATTTTTTTCCCTGCAAAAATCGTCCAAATGCCTCTCTCTTCTCTTTCACTAATACTCTTACTTCTTCATCCCACCACTCATTACCCTTTCTAATCAACCCACCTCCCACTCTTCTCATGCCACAAGCATCTTTTGCGCAATCCATCACTGATTCCCTAAATACATCCCATTCCTCCCCCACTCCCCTTACTTCCATTGTTCTCACCTTTTTCCATTCTGTACTCAGTCTCTCCTGGTACTTCCTCACACAGGTCTCCTTCCCAAGCTCACTTACTCTCACCACCCTTTTCACCCCAACATTCACTCTTCTTTTCTGAAAACCCATACAAATCTTCACCTTAGCCTCCACAAGATAATGATCAGACATCCCTCCAGTTGCACCTCTCAGCACATTAACATCCAAAAGTCTCTCTTTCGCACGCCTGTCAATTAACACGTAATCCAATAACGCTCTCTGGCCATCTCTCCTACTTACATAAGTAGACTTATGTATATCTCGCTTTTTAAACCAGGTATTCCCAATCATCAGTCCTTTTCAGCACATAAATCCACAAGCTCTTCACCATTTCCATTTACAACACTTAACACCCTATGTATACCAATTATTCCCTCAACTGCCACATTACTCACCTTTGCATTCAAATCACCCATCACTATAACCCGGTCTCGTGCATCAAAACCACTAACACACTCATTCAGCTGCTCCCAAAACACTTGCCTCTCATGATCTTTCTTCTCATGCCCAGGTGCATATGCACCAATAATCACCCATCTCTCTCCATCAACTTTCAGTTTTACCCATATTAATCGAGAATTTACTTTCTTACATTCTATCACATACTCCCACAACTCCTGTTTCAGGAGTATTGCTACTCCTTCCCTTGCTCTTGTCCTCTCACTAACCCCTGACTTTACTCCCCAGACATTCCCAAACCACTCTTCTCCTTTACCCTTGAGCTTCGTTTCACTCAGAGCCAAAACATCCAGGTTCCTTTCCTCAAACATACTACCTATCTCTCCTTTTTTCACATCTTGGTTACATCCCCATACATTTAGGCACCCCACTCTGAGCCTTCGAGGAGGATGAGCACTCCCCGCGTGACTCCTTCTGTTTCCCATTTTAGAAAGTTAATACAAGGAGGGGAGGATTTCTGGCCCCCCGCTCCCGTCCCCTCTAGTCGCTTTCTACGACACGCGAGGAATACGTGGGAAGTATTCTTTCACCCCTATCCCCAGGGATAATATACATATATATATACATATACACATACACACACATACACATACATACGCACATATACACACACACACACACATACATATATATACATATGAAAAATGTAAGAAACAATTTAGAAAACTGAAACTTCTAGCTTGAAATGAATGAAAAAATGAATGTCACATAATGGTTCAACCTCTGGCTATGGAAAAAGGAAATGTATAATTTATTTACACAAACGGCAAATCTAAGTTCGTCGGATGTCCTGCGATGGTAAAATTCACTGAAGAATGGGTCTCCATATAGTGTTTATATGGAGCGTTACGGTTATCAGTCACCTCAAACTGATGTAAATGTGAGATTATTGAAAGTTTAGTGAAGATAGGTTTGGCAAGAGCAAGATGAGTTTAGGTTTCTCGAGGATAAAGTGAAGGTATATAGATGAAGTAAATGTTTATAGTTGTGTTACTGGAGTGATAGTTTTCATACATGGTGTTTTGACAAGAAAATAGTGAAATTGGAGAAAAATGTAGCTTAGACATTGAAGCTTATTGATACAGTGGTTAAATTGATGAGAACTGCTATTGACGTTTGTGTATATATATATATATATATATATATATATATATATATATATATATATATATATATATATATATATATATATATATATATATGTGTGTACATTGAGATGTATAGGTATGTATATTTGAGTGTGTGGACGTGTATGTATATACATGTGTATGTGGGTGGGTTGGGCCATTCTTTCGTCTGTTTCCTTGCGCTACCTCGCTAACGCGGGAGACAGCGACAAAGCAAAATAAATAAATAAATATATATATATATATATATATATATATATATATATATATATATATATATATATATATATATATATATATATATATATATATATGTGTGTGTGTGTGTGTGTGTGTGTGTGTGTGTGTGTGTGTGTGTTTGTATCAGAAATAGTTAAACAGATGAAAGAGATAATGAAAATATTTTCATGATTATATTACACCCGTAGATGCAAATGTATAAAAGAAAACATTAAGATATTCTTATATGGAATGGATAGAAATTTTGCTGACATAATGCCTATGGTAGATCAATGAATGGACGAAAGTGTAACAGACAACTGATACACAAAAAGGGAACTAGATATGTAAACATATGCGTATATATGAGAAGTTGCTCAGCCTTATCATTGTCTGTGACTTCAGTAAAAGCTTCAATAAATAATATCATATCAAATGTGGAGGGAATTCTCGGAGTTCCACATCACGAATCTCCAAAACCATTACCATACATTTATCTTACGTGCTACAGCATACACGTTATAGGTGTAGGATTGGACTACAGGAGGTGCCAGTGACCAACAATTTTCAACAGTTACACTGAATCTGCCGATCGATGATGCACCCTAGGAACCTCTTAACAGGGTATTCAATAGCACCACACAAATATTTCTCGACTCATTCCACTCTAGAGTGATGATAGAGGTGAGGTGAGGCTCCCGGATATGTGGAATCAGTCACATCGGCCTTGGCTGTTGACTAAAGCCTAAATATGAGCTTTTCGGCACCACTTTCCTGATAGTTGTGGCAGGGGAAACCACATTATGGATCACTTACTTCAAGTTCACCGAATGAAATCTAGGCATCCTGGGATGGAAGTATTATTCACTAACCCGAGGCTCTTGAAAAAAAAATCTCTTTGGTGGAGGAGCTTTCGGGCAAATGATGCCAGGAGATCTAGGAATCATTTCCCGACAACAGCGAATGACAAGATCACTTTTCACCACCAGAAGGGGCTGGTGGGAGCCACATATCGGTGTCAGAAGTTGGCGGAACAATATATAGATGTCTGTGTCTAAAATCGCATGTGAGACGTCAGTGGCAAGTGGTAGCTGCTGTGACTACCAGCGGCTGGGAGGAACCATTTGAGGATGCCAGGAGCTGGAGGAACCAACTGGGGTAATACTGATTTGTGCCGGTAACCCCGGCAAATTCACTGTGCACCCCGTGCTCATCCTGTTAGCGGCAGCTCAAAAGGGATTACAGGGGTCACAAAGGGTCTTAGTCAGACCCAGTGGGTTGGTAGCACATGAGATGTTACAATTCATATTTCATTACAAACATTACAGAGTTTCGTAAGGTAGGTTTTACCGACTAGATGGAAAAAGTGGATATAAACTTAAAATTTCATTATTTTGATATTAACAGTAAGGTACTGTGACATTTCTTGCAAGGTTTGTACAGATTTGTTCCTAAAAGGCTCTATTTTTTCGCATTAAGACATGGTATTCTAGTTTGTCCCCGCACATTTGACCACAAACTTTACAGTTCACACGGTTAACATCTGCAGATAAGCCAAAGCGCCAATAGTACTTATAGCCTAGCCTTAGTCATGCAATTACAACATCGTGTAATCTGCTGATCTAATTACCTACTCCATATACATGTTTTACTTTACACATCAGCTTTGTCATGCTCATGGAGGCCTATGTGAGAAGGAATCTATAACATTTGATTTGAGTCCCTTAAGGAATAATGTCGGAGTATTTGTGTCTGGCTTCAGAGACTAGCTGCGGCTGCCAGCGGCTGGGAAGAACCATTCGCGGTTGCCAAGAGCTGGAGGAACCAACAGGGATCGCTTGCCCTGGCCAGTAGCGGGAGGCTACACTTATGATGCTCAGGACGGAGTGATCATATGGGATGCTCAGGGTGAAGGGATCACTGTTCCAGCGTTTGTGGGAACCACTTGTTGCCAAGGGCTGGAAAGACTACTTGGAATTCCAGAGGTCAGAGAGAGCACTTATCGATGCCAGAGAAAGGAACAACCACTTATCTACGTCGAGGATGAAGAGAACACCTATCAATACCAGGGCTCGAGGAGCTACTTGTCCGTGCCAGTTGGTGAGACCTGTCGTGACTGTCAGTCCTGAGGGGATCAATATCTTATGCTGGAGGGTAGAGTGCCCTCCTGTGACTGGAGGGATCACTTGTCCTTGGGAAAGGTTAGTACAAACACTTCTCGTTGCTGGAATATTGAAGAACGATTTTTCCGGGAGAGGTGATGGTGAAACCATTCGTCTGTTTGATGAGTATAAGGCACACAGACGAGTGCTTAGAGGGATCTTTTATCAACGTTAGGGAATTTAGGGACACTGTACACCGCTTATTTACGAAGATGGCAGCGTGCAGACCGCCGTGTCATCAACATACGTATATAAGCTGTCTTCAACAAAGCTTAGAAGCACCATAAGACCAAACCATCAATTATCACTGGAATCATTGGTCTCCGTTACAGTTACTGTAAGTATGATGGACCTTCATAGTGAATGGGTCAACATCAGTAGCAATGAATCATGCAAAACTTCAAATTCCAGACCTAGGTTTCATGCTTGAGGTTACACCTCGAGTTAAAAGTCACT
>NC_092237.1:21480565-21506051 GCF_036320965.1 Panulirus ornatus | reverse complement strand
TGTGTGCATGTGGAGTATGGTACAGTTGTGATTCTAGGGAAGGTGGTAGAGATGTGTGGTTGTAGAGGGTGGCAGGGTTGTGTTGCTGTGGATGTTTGTCGGTTCATGTGGTTGTGTTGGTGTTAGGGATGTGTGGTAATGGAAGGTGGTTGGGTAATGTGATTGTGTTGGGTGGTAGGGTTGTGTGGTAGTAGAGTGTGGTGGGGTTGTGTGGTAGTGAAGGGTAATAGGGTTGTGTGGTAGTAGAGTGTGGTGGGGTTATGTGGTAGTGGAGGGTGATAGGGTTGTGTGGTAGTGAAGGGTGGTAGGGTTGTGTGGTAGTGAAGGGTGGTAGGATTGTGTGGTAGTAGAAGGTGGTAGGGTTGCGGAGGATGACGTTGCTGTGTCAACGTGTACATAAAGAACAATACCAGGAGACCTAACCTTCCACCCTGGTGGTAACGTTACAACAGCCACAGTAACATTACCGGGTTTATAGCTCATAAAGACCGTCTGGTTACAACGTTGTCTTGACCTTGGGAAATATACAAAGCGTGGGAGGCGTTACAAGCGCCAGCTCTCACTGGACATCTAACATTATCAAACTTCCTGCAACCCTTCGTTTAACACAAGCATTTATTCGGTGACGTGAGAGTTATATACTTCGGGTAATATAACTTCTAGAATTTCAGAAAAACAAGATTTCCAGGTCACACCGAAACTAATATTGAAAAAAGAGAATGGACCAAGCGTGTCAGGTCAGGTACAAGCATTGTGGCAGGAACAATTTCCACGTACATCGTAGACAGTGCAGAGCTACGGGGACACCATCTTAGTGTCTCTCTCACTCTTCATAACATCTCTACCGAGACCCACAACGTCCGCCTCCCTGTCATCTAACACACCCAGTAGCGTGCCAGAATACTCACGTCATCTCCACCTCACATCTTTACCTGTTACCACTTCCTCACCCGCTTTCCTCCGTCTCCACTATCTTTTCTCACACTATTTCATTCCTTCTGTAAAATTATATATATGTATATATATATATATATATATATATATATATATATATATATATATATATATATATATATATATATATATATATATATATATATATATATATATTATCCTGGGGATAGGGGAGAAGGAATACTTCCCATGTATTCCCTGCGTGTCGTAGAAGGCGACTAAAAGGGAAGGGAGCGGGGGGCTGGAAATCCTCCCCTCTTGTTTTTTTTTTTTCTCAAAGAAGGAACAGAGAAGGGGGTCAGATGAGAATACTCCCTCAAAGGCCCAGTCCTCTGTTCTTAACGCTACCTCGCTAATGCGGGAAATGGCGAATAGTATGAAAGAAAGAATATATATATATATATATATATATATATATATATATATATATATATATATATATATATATATATATATATATATATATATATGGTGTGGGAGGCAAGTTGTTAGAAGCAGTGAAAAGTTTTTATCGAGGATGTAAGGCATGTGTACGTGTAGGAAGAGAGGAAAGTGATTGGTTCTCAGTGAATGTAGGTTTGCGGCAGGGGTGTGTGATGTCTCCATGGTTGTTTAATTTGTTTATGGATGGGGTTGTTAGAGGGGTGAATGCAAGAGTTTTGGAAAGAGGGGCAAGTATGAAGTCTGTTGGGATGAGAGAGCTTGGGAAGTGAGTCAGTTGTTGTTCGCTGATGATACAGCGCTGGTGGCTGATTCATGTGAGAAACTGCAGAAGCTGGTGACTGAGTTTGGTAAAGTGTGTGGAAGAAGAAAGTTAAGAGTAAATGTGAATAAGAGCAAGGTTATTAGGTACAGTAGGGTTGAGGGTTAAGTCAATTGGGAGGTGAGTTTGAATGGAGAAAAACTGGAGGAAGTGAAGTGTTTTAGATATCTGGGAGTGGATCTGGCAGCGGATGGAACCATGGAAGCGGAAGTCGATCATAGGGTGGGGGAGGGGGCGAAAATTCTGGGAGCCTTGAAGAATGTGTGGAAGTCGAGAACATTATCTCGGAAAGCAAAAATGGGTATGTTTGAAGGAATAGTGGTTCCAACAATGTTGTATGGTTGCGAGGCGTGGGCTATGGATAGAGTTGTGCGCAGGAGGATGGATGTGCTGGAAATGAGATGTTTGAGGACAATGTGTGGTGTGAGGTGGTTTGATCGAGTGAGTAACGTAAGGGTAAGAGAGATGTGTGGAAATAAAAAGAGCGTGGTTGAGAGAGCAGAAGAGGGTGTTTTGAAGTGGTTGGGGCACATGGAGAGAATGAGTGAGGAAAGATTGACCAAGAGGATATATGTGTCGGAGGTGGAGGGAACGAGGAGAAGAGGGAGACCAAATTGGAGGTGGAAAGATGGAGTGAAAAAGATTTTGTGTGATCGGGGCCTGAACATGCAGGAGGGTGAAAGGAGGGCAAGGAATAGAGTGAATTGGAGCGATGTGGTATACCGGGGTTGACGTGCTGTCAGTGGAGTGAATCAAGGCATGTGAAGCGTCTGGGGTAAACCATGGAAAGCTGTGTAGGTATGTATATTTGCGTGTGTGAACGTATGTATATACATGTGTATGGGGGGGGGGTTGGGCCATTTCTTTCGTCTGTTTCCTTGCGCTACCTCGCAAACGTGGGAGACAGCGACAAAGTATAATAAAAAAATTAAAAAAATAATATATATATATATATATATATATATATATATATATATATATATATTTAATCATTTTTTATTTATTTTGCTTTGTCGCTGTCTCCCACGTTAGCGAGGTAGCACAAGGAAAAGACGAAAGAATGGCCCAACCTACCCACATACACATGTATATACATACACGTCCACACACGCAAATATACATACCTATACATCTCAATGTACACACATATATATACACACACAGACATATGCATAAATACACATGTACATAGTTCATACTGTCTGCCTTTATTTATTCTCATCGCCACCTCGACACACATGGAATAACCACCCCTTCCCCCCTCATGTGTGCGAGGTAGCGCTAGGAAAAGACAACAAAGGCCCCATTCGTTCACACTCAGTCTCTACCTGTCATGTTATAATGCACCGAAACCACAGCTCCCTTTCCACATCCAGGCCCCACAGAACATTCCATGGTTTACCCCAGACGCTTCACATGCCCTGGTTCAATCCATTGACAGCGCGTCGACCCCGGTATACCATATCGTTCCAATTCACTCTATTCCTTGCACGTCTTTCACCCTCCTGCATGTTCAGGCCCCGAAACGTCAAAATCTCACTTCTCGATCCCTCCACCTCTGACACATATACCCTCTTTGTCAATCTTTCCTCACTCATTCTCTCCATGCAATCATGCCATTTCAAAACACCCTCTTCTGCTTTCTCAACTACACTTTTTTTATTACCACACATGTTTCATACCCTTTCATTACTTACTCGATCAAACCACCTCACATCACATGTTGTCCTCAAACATCTCATTTCCGCACAGCCCTATCTATAACCCATGCCTCACAACCATATAACATTGTTGGAACCACTATTTCTTCAAGCATACCCATTTTTGCTTTCCGAGACAATGTTCTCGCCTTCCACACATTTTTCAACGCTCCCAGAACTTTCGCCCCCTCCCACTCCTTGTGACTCACTTCCGCTTCTATAGTTCCATCCGCTGCCAAATCCACTCCCAGATATCTAAAACACTTCACTTCCTCCAGCTTTTCTCCACTCAAACTTACCTCCCAATTGACTTGTCCCTCAACCCTACTTTACCTAATAACTTCTTATTCACATTTAGTCTCAGCTTTCTTCTATCACACACTTTAACAAACTCAGTCACCAGCTTCTGCAGTTTCTCAGCCGAATCAGCCACCAACGAACAAGTGACTCACTTACCCTGCCCTCTTATCCATATATATATATATATGTATATATGGATAGGGGAGAAGGAATACTTCCCACGTATTCCCTGCGTTTCGTAGAAGGCGACTAAAAGGGGAAGGAGCGGCGGGCTGGAAATCCTCCCCTCTTGTTTCTTTTTTAATTTTCCAAAAGAAGGAACAGAGAAGGGGGCCAGGTGAGGATGTTCCCTCAGAGGCCCAGTCCTCTACTCTTAAGGCTACGTTGCTGTTGCGGGAAATGGCGAATAGTTTGAAAAATATATATATATATATATATATATATATATATATATATATATATATATATATATATATATATATATATATATATATATATATATATGTATATATATATATACATATATATATATATATATATATATATATATATATATATATATATATATATATATATATCTTTTTTCTTTTCTTTCAAACTATTCGCCATTTCCCGCATTAGCGAGGTAGCGTTAAGAACAGAGGACTGGGCCTTGAGGGAATACCCTCACCTGGCCCAATTCTCTGTTCCTTCTTTTGGAAAATTAAAAAAAAAAAAAAAAAAAAAAAAAAAAACGAGAGGGGAGGATTTCCAGCCCCCCGCTCCCTCCCCTTTTAGTCGCCTTCTACGACACGCAGGGAATACGTGGGAAGTATTCTTTCTCCCCTATCCCCAGGGATAATATATATATATATATATATATATATATATGGTAGAGGATGTGTGAATCATGTGTTTGCTTTGAAGAATGTATGTGAGAAATACTTGGAAAAGCAAATGGATTTGTATGTAGTATTTATGGATCTGGAGAAGGCATATGATAGAGTTGATAGAGATGCTCTGTGGAAGGTATTAAGGATATATCGTGTGGGAGGCAAGTTGTTAGAAGCAGTGAAAAGTTTTTATCGATGATATAAGGCTTGTGTACGAGTAGGAAGAAAGTGATTGGTTCTCAGTGAATGTCGGTTTGCGGCAGGGGTGCCTGATGTCTCCATGGTTGTTTAATTTGTTTATGGATGGGGTTGTTAGGGAGGTGAATGCAAGAGTTTTGGAGAGAGGGGAAGGTATGCAGTCAGTTGTGGATGAGAGAGCTTGGGAAGTGAGTCAGTTGTTGTTAGTTGATGACACAGCGCTGTTGGCTGATTCGGGTGAGAAACTGCAGAGGCTGGTGACTCAGTTTGGTAAAGTGTGTGAAAGAAGAAAGGTGAGAGTAAATGTGAATAAGAGCATGGTTATTAGCTACATTTGGGTTGAGGGACAAGTCAATTGGGAGTTAAGTTTCAATGGAGAAAAACTGGAGGAACTGAAGTGTTTTAGATATCTTGGAGTGGATCTGGCATCGGATGGAACCATGGAAGCTGAAGTTGGGGAGGGGGGCGAAAGTTCTGTGAGCGTTGGAAAATGTGTGGAAGGCGAGAACATTATCTTGGAAAGAAAAAATGGGTATGTTTGAAGGAATAGTGGTTCCGACAGTATTATATGATTACGAGGCGTTGGCTATAGATAGAGTTGTGCGGAGGAGGGTGGATGTGTTGGAAATGAGATGTTTGAGGACAATATGTAGTGTGAGGTGGTTTGACCGAGTAAGTGATGAAAGGGTAAGAGAGATGTGTGGTCATAAAAAGAGTGTGGTTGAGAGAGCAGAAGAGGGTGTTTTGAAATGGTTTCATAACATGGAGAGAATGAGTGAGGAAAGATTGACAAAGAGGATATATGTGTCAGAGATGGAGGGAACGAGGAGAAGTGGGAGACCAAATTGGAGGTGGAAGGATGCAGTGAAGATTTTGAGTGATAGGTTCCTGAACATGCAGGAGGGTGAAAGGCGTGCAAGGAATAGAGTGAATTAGAACGATGTGGTATACCATGGTCGACGTGCAGTCAATGGATTGAACCAGGGCATGTGAAGCGTCTGGGGTAAACCAAGAAACGTTTTGTGGGGCCTGGATTTGGAAAGGGACCTGTGGTTTCGGTGCATCATACATGACAGCTAGACACTGAGTGTGAACGAATGTGGCTTTTCTTGTCTTTTCCTAGTGCTACCTCGCGCACATGCGGGGGGTAGGCTGTTGTCATTTCATGTGTGTATTGGGGTGGCAACGAGAATGAATAAGGGCAGACAGTATGAATTATGTACATGTATATATATGTATATGTCTGTGTGTGTACATATATGTATACGTTGGGATGTATAGGTATGTATATGTGCGCGTGTGAACATGTATGTGGGTGGGTTGACCCATTCTTCCATCTGTTTCCTTGCGCTATCTCGCTAAAGCGGGAGACAGCGACAAAGTATAATAAATAGATAAATAAATAAATATATATATATATATATATATAAATATATATATATATATATATATATATATATATATATATATATATATATATATATATATATATATATATATATATATATATATATTTCTTTTTTTTTTTTTTTTGCTTTGTCGCTGTCTCCCGCGTTTGCGAGGTAGCGCAAGGAAACAGACGAAAGAAATGGCCCAACCCACCCCATACACATGTATATACATACGTCCACACACGCAAATATACATACCTACACAGCTTTCCATGGTTTACCCCAGACGCTTCACATGCCTTGATTCAATCCACTAACAGCACGTCAACCCCGGTATACCACATCGCTCCAATTCACTCTATTCCATGCCCTCCTTTCACCCTCCTGCATGTTCAGGCCCCGATCACACAAAATCTTTTTCACTCCATCTTTCCACCTCCAATTTGGTCTCCCTCTTCTCCTCGTTCCCTCCACTTCCGACACATATATACTCTTGGTCAATCTTTCCTCACTCATTCTCTCCATGTGACCAAACCATTTCGCAACACCCTCTTCTGCTCTCTCAACCACGCTCTTTTTATTTCCACACATCTCTCTTACCCTTACGTTACTTACTCGATCAAACCACCTCACACCACACATTGTCCTCAAACATCTCATTTCCAGCACATCCATCCTCCTGCGCACAACTCTATCCATAGTCCACGCCTCGCAACCATACAACATTGTTGGAACCACTATTCCTTCAAACCTGCCCATTTTTGCTTCCCGAGATAATGTTCTCGACTTCCACACATTCTTCAAGGCTCCCAGAATTTTCGCCCCCTCCCCCACCCTATGATCGACTTCCGCTTCCATGGTTCCATCCGCTGCCAGATCCACTCCCAGATATCTAAAACACTTCACTTCCTCCAGTTTTTCTCCATTCAAACTCACCTCCCAATTGACTTGACCCTCAACACTACTGTACCTAATAACCTTGCTCTTATTCACATTCACTCTTAACCTTCTTCTTTCACACACTGTACCAAACTCAGTCACAAGCTTCTGTAGTTTCTCACATGAATCAGACACCATATATATATATATATATATATATATATATATATATATATATATATATATATATATATATATATATATATATATATATATATATATTTAGATATCTAGGTGTGGATCTGGCAGCGGATGGAACTATGGAAGCGGAAGTGAATCATAGGGTGGGGGAGGAGGCGAAAATCCTGGGAGCCTTGAAGAATGTTTGGAAGTCGAGAACATTATCTCGGAAAGCAAAAATGGGTATGTTTGAAGGAATAGTGGTTCCAACAATGTTGTATTGTTGCGAGGCGTGGGCTATGGATAGAGTTGTGCGCAGGAGGGTGGATGTGCTGGAAATGAGATGTTTGAGGACAATGTGTGGTGTGAGGTGGTTTGATCGAGTAAGTAATGTAAGGGTAAGAGAGATGTGTGGAAATAAAAAAGAGCGTGGTTGAGAGAGCAGAAGAGGGTGTTTTGGGGTGGTTTGGGCACATGGAGAGAATGAGTGAGGAAAGATTGACCAAGGGGATATATGTCTCGGAGGTGGAGGGAACGAGGAGAAGTGGGAGACCAAATTGGAGGTGGAAAGATGGAGTGAAAAAGATTTTGAGTGATCGGGGCCTGAACATGCAGGAGGGTGAAAGGCGGGCAAATAGAGTGAATAAGGATCGATGCGGTATACCGGGGTTGACGTGCTGTCAGTGGATTGAATCAGGGCATGTGAAGCGTCTGGGGTAAACAATGGAAAGTTGTTTGGGGCTTGGATGTGGAAAGGGAGCTGTGGTTTCGGGCATTATTGCATGACAGCTAGAGACTGAGTGTGAACGAATGGGGCCTTTGTTATCTTTTCCTAGCGCTACCTCGCACGCATGAGGGGGGAGGGGGATGGTATTACATGTGTGGCGAGGTGGCGATGGGAATGAATAAAGGCAGACAGTGTGAATTGTGTGCATGGGTATATATGTATGTGTCTCTGTGTGTATATATATATATGTACATTGAGATGTATAGGTATGTATATTTGCGTGTGTGGACGTGTATGTATATACATGTGTATGGGGGTGGGTTGGGCCATTTCTTTCGTCTGTTTCCTTGCGCTACCTCGCAAACGCGGGAGACAGCGACAAAGCAAAATATAAATAAATATATATATAAATATATATATATATATATATAAGTGGTAGAGGATGTGTGGATAAGGTGTTTGCTTTGAAGAATGTATGTGAGAAATACTTAGAAAAGCAAATGGATTTGTATGTAGCATTTATGGATCTGGAGAAGGCATATGATAGAGTTGATAGAGATGCTCTGTGGAAGGTATTAAGAAAATATGGTGTGGGAGGCAAGTTGTTAGAAGCAGTGAAAAGTTTTTATCGAGGATGTAAGGTATGTGTACGTGTAGGAAGAGAGGAAAGTGATTGGTTTTCAGTGAATGTAGGTTTGCGGCAGGGGTGTGTGATGTCTCCATGGTTGTTTAATTTGTTTATGGATGGGGTTGTTAGGGAGGTGAATGCAAGAGTTTTGGAAAGAGGGGCAAGTATGAAGTCTGTTGTGGATGAGAGAGCTTGGGAAATGAGTCAGTTGTTGTTCGCTGATGATAAAGCGCTGGTGGCGGATTCATGTGAGAAACTGCAGAAGCTGGTGACTGAGTTTGGTAAAGTGTGTGAAAGAAGAAAGTTAAGAGTAAATGTGAATAAGAGCAAGATTATTAGGTACAGTAGGGTTGAGGGTCAAGTCAGTTGGGAGGTAAGTTTGAATGGAAAAAAACTGGAGGAAGTAAATTGTTTTAGATATCTGGGAGTGGATCTGGCAGCGGATGGAACCATGGAAGCGGAAGTGGATCATAGGTGGGGGAGGGGGCGAAAATCCTGGGAGCCTTGAAGAATGTGTGGAAGTTGAGAACATTATCTCGGAAAGCAAAAATGGGTATGTTTGAAGGAATAGTGGTTCCAACAATGTTGTATGGTTGCGAGGCGTGGGCTATTGATAGAGTTGTGCGCAGCAGGATGGATGTGCTGGAAATGAGATGTTTGAGGACAATGTGTGGTGTGAGGTGGTTTGATCGAGTAAGTAGCGTAAGGGTAATAGAGATGTGTGGAAATAAAGAGCGTGGTTCAGAGAGCAGAAGAGGGTGTTTTGAAATGGTTTGGGCAAATGGAGAGAATGAGTGAGGAAAGATTGACCAAGAGGATATATGTGTCGGAGGTGGAGGGAACGAGAAGTGGGAGACCAAATTGGAGGTGGAAAGATGGAGTTAAAAAGATTTTGTGTGATCGGGGCCTGAACATGCAGGAGGGTGAAAGGAGGGCAAGGAATAGAGTGAATTGGATCGATGTGGTGTATATATATATATATATATATATATATATATATATATATATATATATATATATATATATATATATATATATATATATTTTTTTTTTTTTTTTGGTTTGTCGCTGTCTCCCGCGTTTGCGAGGTAGCGCAAGGGAACAGAAGAAAGAAATGGCCCAACCCACCCCCATACACATGTATATACATACGTCCACACACGCAAATATACATACCTACACAGCTTTCCATGGTTTACCCCAGACGCTTCACATGCCCCGATTCAATCCACTGACAGCACGTCAACCCCGGTATACCACATCGCTCCAATTCACTCTATTCCTTGCACTCCTTTCACCCTCCTGCATGTTCAGTCCCCGATCACACAAAATCCCCTTCTCTCCATCTTTCCACCTCCAATTTGGTCTCCCTCCTCTCCTTGTTCCCTCCACCTCCGACACATATATCCTCTTTGTCTATCTTTCCTCACTCATTCTCTCCATGTGCCCAAACCATTTCAAAACACCCTCTTCTGCTCTCTCAACCACGCTCTTTTTATTTCCACACATCTCTCTTACCCTTACGTTACTTACTCGATCAAACCACCTCACATCACACATTGTCCTCAAACATCTCATTTCCAGCACATCCATCCTCCTGCGCTCAACTCTATCCATAGCCCACGCCTCGCAACCATACAACATTGTTGGAACCACTATTCCTTCAAACATACCCATTTTTGCTTTCCGAGATAATGTTCTCGACTTCCACACATTCTTCAAGGCTCCCAGAATTTTCGCCCCCTCCCCCACCCTATGATCCACTTCTGCTTCCATGGTTCCATCCGCTGCCAAATCCACTCCCAGATATCTAAAACACTTCACTTCCTCCAGTTTTTCTCCATTCAAACTCACCTCCCAATTGACTTGACCCTCAACCCTACTGTACCTAATAACCTTGCTCTTATTCACATTTACTCTTAACTTTCTTCTTCCACACACTTTACCAAACTCAGTCACCAGCTTCTGCAGTTTCTCACATGAATCAGCCGCCAGCGCTGTATCATCAGCGAACAACAACTGACTCACTTCCCAAGCTCTCTCATCCCCAACAGACTTCATACTTGCCCCTCTTTCCAAAACTCTTGCATTTACTCCCTAACAACCCCATCCATAAACAAATTAAACAACCATGGAGACATCACACACCCTGCCGCAAACCTACATTCACTGAGAACCAATCACTTTCCTCTCTTCTACACGTACACATGCCTTACATCCTTGATAAAAACTTTTCACTGCTTCTAACAACTTGCCTCCCACACCATATATTCTTAATACCTTCCACAGAGCATCTCTATCAACTCTATCATATGCCTTCTCCAGATCCATAAATGCTACATACAAATCCATTTGCTTTTCTAAGTATTTCTCACATACATTCTTCAAAGCAAACACCTGATCCACACATCCTCTACCACTTCTGAAACCACACTGCTCTTCCCCAATCTGATGCTCTGTACATGCCTTCACCCTCTCAATCAATACCCTCCCATATAATTTACCAGGAATACTCAACAAACTTATACCTCTGTAATTTGAGCACTCACTCTTATCCCCTTTGCCTTTGTACAATGGCACTATGACGCATTCCGCCAATCCTCAGGCACCTCACCATGAGTCATACATACATTAAATAACCTTACCAACCAGTCAACAATCAGTCACCCCCTTTTTTAATAAATTCCACTGCAATACCATCCAAACCTGCTGCCTTGCCGGCTTTCATCTTCCGCAAAGCTTTCACTACCTCTTCTCTGTTTACCAAATCATTTTCCCTAACCCTCTCACTTTGCACACCAGCTCGACCAAAACACCCTATATCTGCCACTCTATCATCAAACACATTCAACAAACCTTCAAAATACTCACTCCATCTCCTTCTCACATCACCACTACTTGTTATGACCTCCCCATTTGCGCCCTTCACTGAAGTTCCCATTTGCTCCCTTGTCTTACGCACTTTATTTACCTCCTTCCAGAACATCTTTTTATTCTCCCTAAAATTTAATGATACTCTCTCACCCCAACTCTCATTTGCCCTTTTTTTCACCTCTTGCACCTTTCTCTTGACCTCCTGTCTCTTTCTTTTATACATCTCCCACTCAATTGCATTTTTTCCCTGCAAAAATCGTCCAAATGCCTCTCTCTTCTCTTTCACTAATACTCTTACTTCTTCATCCCACCACTCATTACCCTTTCTAATCAACCCACCTCCCACTCTTCTCATGCCACAAGCATCTTTTGCGCAATCCATCACTGATTCCCTAAATACATCCCATTTCTCCCCCACTCCCCTTACTTCCATTGTTCTCACCTTTTTCCATTCTGTACTCAGTCTCTCCTAGTACTTCCTCACACAAGT
This sequence comes from Panulirus ornatus, assembly GCF_036320965.1. Taxonomy (NCBI): domain Eukaryota; kingdom Metazoa; phylum Arthropoda; class Malacostraca; order Decapoda; family Palinuridae; genus Panulirus; species Panulirus ornatus. The sequence continues at coordinate 21,494,095 of NC_092237.1, read as the reverse complement.
CTCCTTCCCAAGCTCACTTACTCTCACCACCTTCTTCACCCCAACATTCACTCTTCTTTTCTGAAAACCCATACAAATCTTCACCTTAGCCTCCACAAGATAATGATCAGACATCCCTCCAGTTGCACCTCTCAGCACATTAACATCCAAAAGTCTCTCTTTCGCACGCCTGTCAATTAACACGTAATCCAATAACGCTCTCTGGCCATCTCTCCTACTTACATAAGTAGACTTATGTATATCTCGCTTTTTAAACCAGGTATCCCAATCTTCAGTCCTTTTCAGCACATAAATCTACAAGCTCTTCACCATTTCCATTTACAATACTGAACACCCCATGTATACCAATTATTCCCTCAACTGCCACATTACTCACCTTTGCATTCAAATCACCCATCACTATAACCCGGTCTCGTGCATCAAAACCACTAACACACTCATTCAGCTGCTCCCAAAACACTTGCCTCTCATGATCTTTCTTCTCATGCCCAGGTGCATATGCACCAATAATCACCCACCTCTCTCCATCAACTTTCAGTTTTACCCATATTAATCGAGAATTTACTTTCTTACATTCTATCACATACTCCCACAACTCCTGTTTCAGGAGTATTGCTACTCCTTCCCTTGCTCTTGTCCTCTCACTAACCCCTGACTTTACTCCCCAGACATTCCCAAACCACTCTTCTCCTTTACCCTTGAGCTTCGTTTCACTCAGAGCCAAAACATCCAGGTTCCTTTCCTCAAACATACTACCTATCTCTCCTTTTTTCACATCTTGGTTACATCCACACACATTTAGGCACCCCACTCTGAGCCTTCGAGGAGGATGAGCACTCCCCGCGTGACTCCTTCTTCTGTTTCCCATTTTAGAAAGTTAATACAAGGAGGGGAGGATTTCTGGCCCCCCGCTCCCGTCCCCTCTAGTCGCTTTCTACGACACGCGAGGAATACGTGGGAAGTATTCTTTCACCCCTATCTCCAGGGATAATATACATATATATATACATATACACATACACACACATACACATACATACGCACATATACACACACACACACACATACATATATATACATATGAAAAATGTAAGAAACAATTTAGAAAACTGAAACTTCTAGCTTGAAATGAATGAAAAAATGAATGTCACATAATGGTTCAACCTCTGGCTATGGAAAAAGGAAATGTATAATTTATTTACACAAACGGCAAATCTAAGTTCGTCGGATGTCCTGCGATGGTAAAATTCACTGAAGAATGGGTCTCCATATAGTGTTTATATGGAGCGTTACGGTTATCAGCCACCTCAAACTGATGTAAATGTGAGATTATTGAAAGTTTAGTGAAGATAGGTTTGGCAAGAGCAAGATGAGTTTAGGTTTCTCGAGGATAAAGTAAAGGTATATAGATGAAGTAAATGTTTATAGTTGTGTTACTGGAGTGATAGTTTTCATACATGGTGTTTTGACAAGAAAATAGTGAAATTGGAGAAAAATGTAGCTTAGACATTGAAGCTTATTGATACAGTGGTTAAATTGATGAGAACTGCTATTGACGTTTGTGTATATATATATATATATATATATATATATATATATATATATATATATATATATATATATATATATATATATATATATATATATATATATATATGGAATGAGTATTTTGAAGGTTTGTTGAATGTGTCTGATGACAGAGTGGTAGATATAGGGTGTTTTGGTCGAGGTGGTGTGCAAAGTGAGAGGGTTAGGGAAAATGATTTGGTAAACAGAGAAGAGGTAGTAAAAGCTTTGCGGAAGATGAAAGCCGGCAAGGCAGCAGGTTTGGATGGTATTGCAGTGGAATTTATTAAGAAAGGGGGTGACTGTATTGTTGACTGGTTGGTAAGGTTATTTAATGTATGTATGACTCATGGTGAGGTGCCTGAGGATTGGCGGAATGCGTGCGTAGTGCCATTGTACAAAGGCAAAGGGGATAAGAGTGAGTGCTCAAATTACAGAGGTATAAGTTTGTTGAGTATTCCTGGTAAATTATATGGGAGGGTATTGATTGAGAGGGTGAAGGCATGTACAGAGCATCAGATTGGGGAAGAGCAGTGCGGTTTCAGAAGTGGTAGAGGATGTGTGGGAGCCTTGAAGAATGTATGTGAGAAATACTTAGAAAAGCAAATGGATTTGTATGTAGCATTTATGGATCTGGAGAAGGCATATGATAGAGTTGATAGAGATGCTCTGTGGAAGGTATTAAGAATATATGGTGTGGGAGGCAAGTTGTTAGAAGCAGTGAAAAGTTTTTATCGAGGATGTAAGGCATGTGTACGTGTAGGAAGAGAGGAAAGTGATTGGTTCTCAGTGAATGTAGGTTTGCGGCAGGGGTGTGTGATGTCTCCATGGTTGTTTAATTTGTTTATGGATGGGGTTGTAAGGGAGGTAAATGCAAGAGTTTTGGAAAGAGGGGCAAGTATGAAGTCTGTTGGGGATGAGAGAGCTTGGGAAGTGAGTCAGTTGTTGTTCGCTGATGATACAGCGCTGGTGGCTGATTCATGTGAGAAACTGCAGAAGCTGGTGACTGAGTTTGGTAAAGTGTGTGGAAGAAGAAAGTTGAGAGTAAATGTGAATAAGAGCAAGGTTATTAGGTACAGTAGGGTTGAGGGTCAAGTCAATTGGGAGGTGAGTTTGAATGGAGAAAAACTGGAGGAAGTGAAGTGTTTTAGATATCTGGGAGTGGATCTGTCAGCGGATGGAACCATGGAAGCGGAAGTGGATCATAGGGTGGGGGAGGGGGCGAAAATTTTGGGAGCCTTGAAAGATGTGTGGAAGTCGAGAACATTATCTCGGAAAGCAAAAATGGGTATGTTTGAGGGAATAGTGGTTCCAACAATGTTGTATGGTTGCGAGGCGTGGGCTATGGATAGAGATGTGCGCAGGAGGATGAATGTGCTGGAAATGAGATGTTTGAGGACAATGTGTGGTGTGAGGTGGTTTGATCGAGTAAGTAACGTAAGGGTAAGAGAGATGTGTGGAAATAAAAAGAGCGTGGTTGAGAGAGCAGAAGAGGGTGTTTTGAAATGGTTTGGGCACATGGAGAGAATGAGTGAGGAGAGATTGACCAAGAGGATATATGTGTCGGAGGTGGAGGGAACGAGGAGAAGAGGGAGACCAAATTGGAGGTGGAAAGATGGAGTGAAAAGGATTTTGTGTGATCGGGGCCTGAACATGCAGGAGGGTGAAAGGAGGGCAAGAAATAGAGTGAATTGGAGTCATGTGGTATACAGGGGTTGACGTGCTGTCAGTGGATTGAAGCAAGGCATGTGAAGCGTCTGGGGTAAACCATGGAAGGCTGTGTAGGTATGTATATTTGCGTGTGTGGACGTGTGTATGTACATGTGTATGGGGGGGGGGGTTGGGCCATTTCTTTCGTCTGTTTCCTTGCGCTACCTCGCAAACGCGGGAGACAGCGACAAAGTATAAAAAAAAAAAAAAAAAATATATATATATATATATATATATATATATATATATATATATATATATGTGTGTGTACATTGAGATGTATAGGTATGTATATTTGAGTGTGTGGACGTGTATGTATATACATGTGTATGTGGGTGGGTTGGGCCATTCTTTCGTCTGTTTCCTTGCGCTACCTCGCTAACGCGGGAGACAGCGACAAAGCAAAATAAATAAATAAATAAATATATATATATATATATATATATATATATATATATATATATATATATATATATATATATATATATATATATATATATATATATATATATATATATATATGTGTGTGTGTGTGTGTGTGTGTGTGTGTGTTTGTATCAGAAATAGTTAAACAGATGAAAGAGATAATGAAAATATTTTCATGATTATATTACACCCGTAGATGCAAATGTATAAAAGAAAACATTAAGATATTCTTATATGGAATGGATAGAAATTTTGCTGACATAATGCCTATGGTAGATCAATGAATGGACGAAAGTGTAACAGACAACTGATACACAAAAAGGGAACTAGATATGTAAACATATGCGTATATATGAGAAGTTGCTCAGCCTTATCATTGTCTGTGACTTCAGTAAAAGCTTCAATAAATAATATCATATCAAATGTGGAGGGAATTCTCGGAGTTCCACATCACGAATCTCCAAAACCATTACCATACATTTATCTTACGTGCTACAGCATACACGTTATAGGTGTAGGATTGGACTACAGGAGGTGCCAGTGACCAACAATTTTCAACAGTTACACTGAATCTGCCGATCGATGATGCACCCTAGGAACCTCTTAACAGGGTATTCAATAGCACGACACAAATATTTCTTGACTCATTCCACTCTAGAGTGATGATAGAGGTGAGGTGACGCTCCCGGATATGTGGAATCAGTCACATCGGCCTTGGCTGTTGATTAAAGCCTAAATACGAGCTTTTCGGCACCACTTTCCTGATAGTTGTGGCAGGGGAAACCACATTATGGATCACTTACTTCAAGTTCACCGAATGAAATCTAGGCATCCTGGGATGGAAGTATTATTCACTAACCCGAGGCTCTTGAAAAAAAAAATCTCTTTGGTGGAGGAGCTTTCGGGCAAATGATGCCAGGAGATCTAGGAATCATTTCCCGACAACAGCGAATGACAAAATCAGTTTTCACCACCAGAAGGGGCTGGTGGGAGCCACATATCGGTGTCAGAAGTTGGCGGAACAATATATAGATGTCTGTGTCTAAAATCGCATGTGAGACGTCAGTGGCAAGTGGTAGCTGCTGTGACTACCAGCGGCTGGGAGGAACCATTTGAGGATGCCAGGAGTTGGAGGAACCAACTTGGGTAATACTGATTTGTGCCGGTAACCCCGGCAAATTCACTGTGCACCCCGTGCTCATCCTGTGAGCGGTAGCGCAAAAGGGACTACAGGGGTCACAAAGGGTCTTAGTCAGACCCAGTGGGTTGGTAGTACATGAGATGTTACAATTCATATTTCATTACAAACATTACAGAGTTTCGTAAGGTATGTTTTACCGACTAGATGCAAAAAGTGGATATAAACTTAAAATTTCATTATTTTGATATCAACAGTAAGGTATTGTGACATTTCTTGCAGGGTTTGTACAGATTTGTTCCTAAAAGGCTCTATTTTTTCCCATTAAGACATGGTATTCTAGTTTGTCCCCGCACATTTGACCACAAACTTTACAGTTCACACGGTTAACATCTGCAGATAAGCCAAAGCGCCAATAGTACTTATAGCCTAGCCTTAGTCATGCAATTACAACATCGTGTAATCTGCTGATCTAATTACCTACTCCATATACATGTTTTACTTTACACATCAGCTTTGTCATGCTCATGGAGGCCTATGTGAGAAGGAATCTATAACATTTGATTTGAGTCCCTTGAGCAATAATGTCGGAGTATTTGTGTCTGGCTTCAGAGACCAGCTGCGGCTGCCAGCGGCTGGGAAGAACCATTCGCGGTTGCCAAGAGCTGGAGGAACCAACAGGGATCGTTTGCCCTGGCCAGTAGCGGGAGGCTACACTTATGATGCTCAGGACGGAGTGATCATATGGGATGCTCAGGGTGAAGGGATCACTGTTCCAGCGTTTGTGGGAACCACTTGTTGCCAAGGGCTGGAAAGACTACTTGGAATTCCGGAGGTCAGAGAGAGCACTTATCGATGCCAGAGAAAGGAACAACCACTTATCTACGTCGAGGATGAAGAGAACACCTATCAATACCAGGGCTCGAGGAGCTACTTGTCCGTGCCAGTTGGTCAGACCTGTCGTGACTGTCAGTTCTGAGGGGATCAATATCTTATGCTGGAGGGTAGAGTGCCCTCCTGTGACTGGAGGGATCACTTGTCCTTGGGAAAGGTTGGTACAAACACTTCTCGTTGCTGGAATATTGAAGAACCATTTTTCCGGGAGAGGTGATGGTGAAACCATTCGTCTGTTTGATGAGAATAAGGCACACAGACGAGTGCTTAGAGGGATCTTTTATCAACGTTAGGGAATTTAGGGACAATGTACACCGCTTATTTACGAAGATGGCGGCGTGCAGACGGCCGTGTCATCAACATACGTATATAAGCTGTCTTCAACAAAGCTTAGAAGCACCATAAGACCAAACCATCAATTATCACTGGAATCATTGGTCTCCGTTACAGTTACTGTAAGTATGATGGACATTCATAGTGAATGGGTCAACATCAGGAGCAATGAATCAAGCAAAACTTCAAATTCCAGACCTAGGTTTCTTGCTTGAGGTTACACCTCGAGTTAAAAGTCACCGGCGGCTGACCAAACGTAATATAATCTCGTTAAAGAATTTCCCAGTTCTAACACTTCCATCCGGTCCTTGAAGATGAATGTAACGCAGCCATGGAGCTGAAAGCGATCCTGGAAAAAGGGTCCTGAGGTAACTGTATAACTTTTCTAGAATTGGGTTGTAGGGCACACATACACACACACATACACACACAAAAATATATATATATATATATATATATATATATATATATATATATATATATATATATATATATATATATATATATATATATATATATATGTATGACTCATGGTAAGGTGCCTGAGGATTGGCGGAATGCGTGCATAGTGCCATTGTACAAAGGCAAAGGGGATAAGAGTGAGTGCTCAAATTACAGAGGTATAAGTTTGTTGAGTATTCCTGGTAAATTATATGGGAGGGTATTGATTGAGAGGGTGAAGGCATGTACAGAGCATCAGATTGGGGAAGAGCAGTGTGGTTTCAGAAGTGGTAGAGGATGTGTGGATCAGGTGTTTGCTTTGAAGAATGTATGTGAGAAATACTTAGAAAAGCAAATGGATTTGTATGTAGCATTTATGGATCTGGAGAAGGCATATGATAGAGTTGATAGAGATGCTCTGTGGAAGGTATTAAGAATATATGGTGAGGGAGGCAAGTTGTTAGAAGCAGTGAAAAGTTTTTATCGAGGATGTAAGGCATGTGTACGTGTAGGAAGAGAGGAAAGTGATTGGTTCTCAGTGAATGTAGGTTTGCGGCAGGGGTGTGTGATGTCTCCATGGTTGTTTAATTTGTTTATGGATGGGGTTGTTAGGGAGGTGAATGCAAGAGTTTTGGAAAGAGGGGCAAGTATGAAGTCTGTTGAGGATGAGAGAGCTTGGGAAGTGAGTCAGTTGTTGTTCGCTGATGATACAGCGCTGGTGGCTGATTCATGTGAGAAACTGCAGAAGCTGGTGACTGAGTTTGGTAAAGTGTGTGAAAGAAGAAAGTTAAGAGTAAATGTGAATAAGAGCAAGGTTATTAGGTACAGTAGGGTTGAGGGTCAAGTCAATTGGGAGGTGAGTTTGAATGGAGAAAAACTGGAGGAAGTAAAGTGTTTTAGATATCTGGGAGTGGATCTGGCAGCGGATGGAACCATGGAAGTGGAAGTGGATCATAGGGTGGGGGAGGGGGCGAAAATTCTGGGAGCCTTGAAGAATGTGTGGAAGTCGAGAACATTATTTCGGAAAGCAAAAATGGGTATGTTTGAAGGAATAGTGGTTCCAACAATGTTGTATGGTTGCGAGGCGTGGGCTATGGATAGAGTAGTGCGCAGGAGGATGGATGTGCTGGAAATGAGATGTTTGAGGACAATGTGTGGTGTGAGGTGGTTTGATCGAGTAAGTAACGTAAGGGTAAGAGAGATGTGTGGAAATGAAAAGAGCGTGGTTGAGAGAGCAGAAGAGGGTGTTTTGAAATGGTTTGGGCGCATGGAGAAAATGAGTGAGGAAAGATTGACCAAGAGGATATATGTGTCGGAGGTGGAGGGAAAGAGAAGTGGGAGACCAAATTGGAGGTGGAAAGATGGAGTGAAAAAGATTTTGTGTGATCGGGGCCTGAACATGCAGGAGGGTGAAAGGAACGCAAGGAATAGAGTGAACTGGATCGATGTGGTATACCGGGGTTGACGTGCTGTCAGTGGATTGAATCAGGGAATGTGAAGCGTCTGGGGTAAACCATGGAAAGCTGTGTAGGTATGTATATTTGCGTGTGTGGACGTATGTATATACATGTGTATGGGGGTGGGTTGGGCCATTTCTTTCGTCTGTTTTCCTTGCGCTACCTCGCAAACGCGGGAGACAGCGGCAAAAAAAAAACATATATATATATATATATATATATATATATATATATATATATATATATATATATATATATATATATATATATATATATCTTTTTTCTTTTTTTCTTTTAAACTATTCGCCATTTCCCGCGTTAGCGAGGTAGCGTTAAGAACAGAGAACTGGGCCTTTTTTGGAATATCCTCACCTGGCCCCCTCTGTTCCTTCTTTTGGAAAAAAAAAGAAAAAAAAAAAACGAGGGGGGAGGATTTCCAGCCCCCCGCTCCCTCCCGTTTTAGTCGCCTTCTACGACACGCAGGGAATACGTGGGAAGTATTCTTAATCCCCTATCCCCAGGGATATATATATATATATATATATATATATATATATATATATATATATATATATATATATATATATATATATATATATATATATATATATATATATATATATTATTCTTTTTTTTCTATTTTTCATTTCCCGGACTGAGCCTTTGAGGGAATATCCTCACTTGGCCCCCTTCTCTGTTCCTTCTTTGGAAAATTAAAAACGAGAGGGGAGGATTTCCAGCCCCCTGCTCCCTTCCCTTTTAATCGTCTTCTACGACACGCAGAGAATACGTGGGAAGTATTATTTTTTCCCCTATCCCACGGATAATATATATATATATATATATATATATATATATATAAATATATATATATCATTTTTATTTTATTATACTTTGTCGCTGTCTCCCGCGTTTGCGAGGTAGCGCAAGGAACAGACGAAAGAAATGGCCCAACCCCCGTCCATACACATGTATATACATACGTCCACACACGCAAATATACATACCTACACAGCTTTCCATGGTTTACCTCAGACGCTTCACATGCCCTGCTTCAATCCACTGACAGCACGTCAACCCCGGTATACCACATCGCTCCAATTCACTCTATTCCTTGCCCTCCTTTCACCCTCCTGCATGCTCAGGCCCCGATCACACAAAATCTTTTTCACTCCATCTTTCCACCTCCAATTTGGTCTCCCTCTTCTCCTTGTTCCCTCCACCTCCGACACATATATCCTCTTGGTCAATCTTTCCTCACTCATCCTCTCCATGTGCCCAAACCTTCAAAACACCCTCTTCTGCTCTCTCAACCACGCTCTTTTTATTTCCACACATCTCTCTTACCCTTACGTTACTCACTCGATCAAACCACCTCACACCACACATTGTCCTCAAACATCTCATTTCCAGCACATCCATCCTTCTGCGCACAACTCTATCCATAGCCCACGCCTCGCAACCATACAACATTGTTGGAACCACTATTCCTTCAAACATACCCATTTTTGCTTTCCGAGATAATGTTCTCGACTTCCACACATTCTTCAAGGCCCCCAGGATTTTCGCCCCCTCCCCCACCCTATGATCCACTTCCGCTTCCATGGTTCCATCCGCTGCCAGATCCACTCCCAGATATCTAAAACACTTCACTTCCTCCAGTTTTTCTCCATTCAAACTCACCTCCCAGTTTTTATCGAGGATGTAAGGCATGTGTACGTGTAGGAAGAGAGGAAAGTGATTGGTTCTCAGTGAATGTAGGTTTGCGGCAGGGGTGTGTGATGTCTCCATGGTTGTTTATTTTGTTTATGGATGGGGTTGTTAGGGAGGTAAATGCAAGAGTTTTGGAAAGAGGGGCAAGTATGAAGTCTGTTGGGGATGAGAGAGCTTGGGAAGTGAGTCAGTTGTTGTTCGCTGATGATACAGCGCTTGTGGCTGATTCATGTGAGAAACTGCAGAAGCTGATGACTGAGTTTGGTAAAGTGTGTGGAAGAAGAAAGTTAAGAGTAAATGTGAATAAGAGCAAGGTTATTAGGTACAGTAGGGTTGAGGGTTAAGTCAATATATATATATATATATATATATATATATATATATATATATATATATATATATATATATATATATATATAAGCTTATTAGGTACAGTAGGGTTGAGGGTCAAGTCAATTGGGAGGTGAGTTTGAATGGAGAAAAACTGGAGGAAGTGAAGTGTTTTAGATATCTGGGAGTGGATCTGGCAGCGGATGGAACCATGGAAGCGGAAGTGGATCATAGGGTGGGGGAGGGGGCGAAAATTCTGGGAGCCTTGAAGAATGTGTGGAAGTCGAGAACATTATCTCGGAAAGCAAAAATGTGTATGTTTGAAGGAATAGTGGTTCCAACAATGTTGTATGGTTGCGAGGCGTGGGCTATGGATAGAGTTGTGCGCAGGAGGATGGATGTGCTGGAAATGAGATGTTTGAGGACAATGTGTGGTGTGAGGTGGTTTGATCGAGTAAGGAACGTAAGGTTAGGAGAGATGTGTGGAAATAAAAAGAGCGTGGTTGAGAGAGCAGAAGAGGGTGTTTTGAAATGGTTTGGGCACATGGAGAGAATGAGTGAGGAAAGATTGACCAAGAGGATATATGTGTCGGAGGTGGAGGGAACGAGGAGAAGAGGGAGACCAAATTGGAGGTGGAAAGATGGAGTGAAAAAGATTTTGTGTGATCGGGGCCTGAACATGCAGGAGGGTGAAAGGAGGGCAAGGAATAGAGTGAATTGGAGCGATGTGGTATACCGGGGTTGACGTGCTGTCAGTGGATTGAATCAGGGCATGTGAAGCGTCTGGGGTAAACCATGGAAAGCTGTGTAGGTATGTATATTTGCGTGTGTGGACGTATGTATATACATGTGTATGGGGGTTTGTTGGGCCATTTCTTTCGTCTGTTTCCTTGCGCTACCTCGCAAACGCGGAAGACAGCGACAAAGCAAATAAGAAAAAAAAAAAGAAAATATATATATATATATATAGATATATATATATATATATATATATATATATATATATATATATATATATATGTACACACACATATCATTTCATTCATAAATGTTCGCCATTTTACGTGTTAGTGAAGTAGTGTCAGGAACAGACGAAGAAATATCCTCGTTCGCAAGTATATTACACAGAAATCAGAGCCGTACACACCTTTCGATGGTTTTCCCCGACCGTTTCCTATCTCCTAGGTCAACCCATCGACAGCACGTTATTCTCTCTAAACCACACAACTCCAATTCGGTCCGTCCCTTGCACGTCTTGCACCTCCTGCATATTCAGGTCTCCAGCCTACAAAGTATCTTTCATACTATCTTGTCATCTTCTTGGTTATCCCCTTTTCCTTATTCCTTCCTCTCCTTTCCTCAATCATCCACCATATATGTCTAAGCCGTTTTACACGCATCCTTCAGCTCTCTTATACGTGCTCATCTTATTACCTCATTTCTCCTTTACCCTATCTTATCTGATCGACCCTCCTTACATTTGATTTCTAACACCCTATCTGTATTTTTGCTTTGTCTGAAGCCCACGCCTGGCATCCATACAGCATCTTTGGGATTATTATTCCATCAGCCATATTCACCTCCCTCGCCTCCTCATCCATAAACAGATTAAATAGCCATCGAAGCATCACACACACAAGCCGTGATCCTCAACTCGCCCACCTCTCCCTAATTGCACACGTTTAATTGATAAAACTCCTCACTGCTTATACAGCCTCACCAAAAGTGACTGTAATCGCGCTGTCACCACAAGCAGGCGGCGTATAGCAACACCAATATCATATCACAGTTACGAGTGCCTATGACTGATTCATAACAAAAGACAGAATTACTTTAGATAGAAATGAAACTGACGCCTTAGGAAATTTCATCAGGATCATTTCCAACAAGGTGACTTGGGTTATAAGAGGAACAAATGTAGTGAAGCTTGAAAGATGTCGGGAGTCCAGATTCTCTAAATAAAAGCAATTCAAGTGTACGCATCGATGATGGCCTGAGGAGAAGAACGGCGTTCATATAGACGTATGTGAGGGGCCACTTACGGTTACATATTGACACATGGGAGTGGTATGTACTTGTGTCTGCAAGACGCGTGGAGGAGCTTGTCTACAGACACAGGTAATAATGACCATTGAAGACAACGCTGTAATACAAATCGTATGGAATAAACGGCGACCCAACACAGGCGAGCTACTTAGCGTACCAGAATATCGAGTTTTCTGATGGTGGCCCGGATGGCGGATATTGCTTCCATTGTGTGTTCATGACCGACGCTGCGAATCTTGAGTAAGAAATATTCATGAGGACAGGAAAGCGCGGGTGAAAGAGTATATTCGGAGAGGGAGGAAAGGATCTTTACAGAGGAATATCAGGATAGTTATGAGGACATACTGAAGATTTATATCTGCCAACAGAAGGGGTGGAGCAATGCTCCTAAAACTTTAATTCCAGTATTCTTGTCACAATAAGGACTCTCTCTCTCTCTCTCTCTCTCTCTCTCTCTCTCTCTCTCTCTCTCTCTCTCTCTCTCTCTCTCTCTCTCTCTCTCTCTCTCTCTCCAGCCTAACAGCTGCAGCATCACATGGCAAGGGTTGCAGCAATACGTCAACTTCAATAGTGCCAGTTGTGAGAGGTTCTAGAGTTACACAAGCTCATGACCTCTGACCTTGATACAATATATCAAATTACCTGTCAAACATTTGCTTGTTACTGGACTCGCTTGCGTCATACCTTGACTTTCAAATATGTGGAAGAATTGAAGTTTAAAAGTTAACTAGATTCGATTATTCTTTTGTTGTTGTTAGGTCCACACAGACTTTCTAGTTTGCTTTTATAAGTAACGAAAGAAAATTGACACAGAAATAAATCGTTCTAGTACCGTTTCCTCTTGACTCACTTCACTTCTCACAAACTAGGGAAAGAAGAATAATCCGCAGTTCAGACTACGTTCTCAGACGTCAGACCCTTCAGGTGCATGGAGATGTTACAGAGGGTTCAGTGATGGTGGTGGTCATTACCTGGTCATTTACCAGAGACCAGATGGTTCTTCATACTCAAGATCCTCTCCACGCCTCAGGTTGTTGAGAATATGTTTTCTTTAGAAGTTTAAGCGTTTACTGAGAGATCCAGATGTAGAAGATCTTGACATACAGTGTGTTTTACGATGGAGTATCACTGTTGTTATAACATTTTCTATGTAGCGTAGCCCGTTCAGGGGGTCACTCCTTCATGTCGATAACCGGGTCATAATTGTCGGCTCCGCAACACCCAGAATCTATTTCCCTTAGGTGTATAAATGTGTGCATGCAGGAGATTATATTCTTGGATATGAAGTAAATTGGGCACATATGCACTAATGTAAGCCAAAGTACTGTTGTCAATAAATTTTATGATAACCAAAATTTAGAAATTATCTTTTATGCTGATACGATTCTGGAGTAATCGAACTTTTATAGAGGGAGCAAATATATCTCGTTTAATCAATAATCAAATACTGAACATCAAGGTCAGACACGTTTTCCT
>NC_092237.1:21450565-21475565 GCF_036320965.1 Panulirus ornatus | reverse complement strand
ATCCACCTCCCTAACACCCCCCCCCCCCATCCATAAACAAATTGAACAACCCTGGAGACATCACGCACCCTTGCCGCAAACCAACATTCACTGAGAACCAATCACCTTCCTCTGTTCTTACACGTACACATGCCTTACATCGTCGATAAAAAACTTTTCTGTGCTTCTAGCAACTTGCCTCCCATACCATATATTCTTCATACCTTCCACAGAGCATCTCTATCAATACTATCATATGCCTTCTCCAGATCCATAAATGCAACATATAAATCCATTTGCTTTTCTAAGTAATTTTCACATACATTCTTCAAAGCAAACGCCTAATCCACACATCCCCTACCACTTCTCAAACCACACTGCTCTTCCCCAATCTGATGCTCTGTACATGCCTTCACCCTCTCAATCAATTCCCTTCCATATAATTCCCCAGGAATACTCAACAAACTTAAACCTCTGTAATTTGAGCACTCACTTTATCCCCTCTGCCTTTGTACAATGGCATTATGCAAGCATTCCGCCAATCCTCTGGCACCTCACCATGAGTCATACATGCATTAAATAAACTTTCCATCCAGTGAACAATGCAGTCACCCCCTTTTTTGATATATATATATATATATATATATATATATATATATATATATATATATATATATATATATATATATATATATATATTCCTGTAAGTCCACGGGGAAAATGAAACTCGAAAACTTTCCAAGTGCACTTTCGTGTAATAATCATATCATCAGGGGAGACACAATTGAGAAATATAACAGTCAGTTGATATACATCGACGAGACGAAGCAAGGACGCCATGTGTAGCGGGTTGGCGGAGAGAATGGATGAAGGTAGCATGTATGAAAATGTACATATGTATATATGTATGTCTTTGTATGTATATATATATATATATATATATATATATATATATATATATATATATATATATATATATATATATATATATATATATATATATATTTTTTTTTTTTTTTTTGCTTTGTCGCTGTCTCCCGCGTTTGCGAGGTAGCGCAAGGAAACAGACGAAAGAAATGGCCCAACCCACCCCCATACACATGTATATACATACGTCCACACACGCAAATATACATACCTACACAGCTTTCCATGGTTTACCCCAGACGCTTCACATGATCTGATTCAATCCACTGACAACACGTCAACCCCGGTATACTACATCGATCCAATTCACTCTATTCCTTGCCCTCCTTTCACCCTCCTGCATGTTCAGGCCCCGATCACACAAAATCTTTTTCACTCCATCTTTCCACTTCCAATTTGGTCTCCCACTTCTCCTCGTTCCCTCCACTTCCGACATATATATCCTCTTGGTCAATCTTTCCTCACTCATTCTCTCCATGTACCCAAACCATTTCAAAACACCCTCTTCTGCTCTCTCAACCACGCTCTTTTTATTTCCACACATCTCTCTTACACTTACGTTACTTACTCGATCAAACCACCTCACACCACACATTGTCCTCAAACATCTCATTTTCAGCACATCCATCCTCCTGCACGGAACTCTATCCATAGCTCACGCCTCGCAACCATACAACATTGTTGGAACCACTATTCCTTTAAACATACCCATTTTTGCTTTCCGAGATAATGTTCTCGACTTCCACACATTCTTCAAGGCTCCCAGAATTTTCGCCAACTCCCACACCCTATGATCCACTTCCGCTTCCATGGTTCCATCCGCTGCCAGATCCACTCCCAGATATCTAAAACACTTCACTTCCTCCAGTTTTTCTCCATTCAAACTTACCTCCCAATTGACTTGACCCTCAACCCTACTGTACCTAATAACCTTGCTCTTATTCACATTTACTCTTGACTTTCTCTTTTCACACACTTTACCAAACTCAGTCACCAGCTTCTGCAGTTTCTCACATGAATCAGCCACCAGCGCTGTATCATCAGCGAACAACAACTGACTCACTTCCCAAGCTCTCTCATCCCCAACAGACTTCATACTTGCCCCTCTTTCCAAAACTCTTGCATTCACCTCCCTAAGAACTCCATCCATAAACAAATTAAACAACCATAGAGACATCACACACCCCTGCCACAAACCTACATTCACTGAGAACCAATCACTTTCCTCTCTTCCTACACGTACACATGCCTTACATCCTCGATAAAAGCTTTTCACTGTTTCTAACAACTTGCCTCCCACACCATATATTCTTAATACCTTCCACAGAACATCTCTATCAACTCTATCATATGCCTTCTCCAGATCCATAAATGCTACATACAAATCCATTTGCTTTTCTAAGTATTTCTCACATACATTCTTCAAAGCAAACACCTGATCCACACATCCTCTACCACTTCTGAAACCACACTGCTCTTCCTCAATCTGATGCTCTGTACATGCCTTCACCCTCTCATTCAATACCCTCCCATATGATTTACCAGGAATACTCAACAAACTTATACCTTTGTAATTTGAGCACTTACTCTTATCTCCTTTGCCTTTGTACAATGGCACTATGCACGCATTCCGCCAATTCTCAGGCACCTCACCATGAGTCATACATACATTAATTAACCTTACCAACCATTCCTCGCGTGTCGTAGAAGGCGACTATAGGGGATGGGAGCGGGGGTGCCAGAAGTCCTCCCCTCCTTGTTTTTTTTTTTTTCAACTTTCTAAAATGGGAAACAGAAGAAGGAGTCACGCGGGGAGTGCTTATCCTCCTCGAAGGCTCAGACTGGGGTGTCTAAATGTGTGTGGATGTAACCAAGATGTGAAAAAAAGAGAGATGGGTAGTATGTTTGAGGAACAGAACCTGGATATTTTGGCTCTGAGTGAAACGAAGCTCAAGTGTAAAGGGGAAGAGTGGTTTGGGAATGTCTTGGGAGTAAAGTCAGGGGTTAGTGAGAGGACAAGAGCAAGGGAAGGAGTAGCAGTACTCCTGAAACAAGAGTTGTGGGAGTATGTGATAGAATGTAAGAAAGTAAATTCTCGATTAATGTGGGTAAAACTGAAAGTTCATGGAGAGAGATGGGTGATTATTGGTGCATATGCACCTGGGCATGAGAAGAAAGATCATGAGAGGCAAGTGTTTTGGGAGCAGCTGAATGAGTGTGTTAGTGGTTTTGATGCACGAGACCGGGTTATAGTGATGGGTGATTTGAATGCAAAGGTGAGTAATGTGGCAGTTGAGGGAATAATTGGTATACATGGGGTGTTCAGTTTTGTAAATGGAAATGGTGAAGAGCTTGTAGATTTATGTGCTGAAAAAGGACTGATGATTGGGAATACCTGGTTTAAAAAGCGAGATATACATAAGTATACGTATGTAAGTAGGAGAGATGGCCAGAGAGCGTTATTGGATTACGTGTTAATAGAGAGGCGCGCGAAAGAGAGACTATTGAATGTTAATGTGCTGAGAGGTGCAACTGGAGGGATGTCTGATCATTATCTTGTGGAGGCTAAGGTGAAGATTTGTATGGGTTTTCAGAAAAGAAGAGTGAATGTTGGGGTGAAGAGGGTGGTGAGAGTAAGTGAGCTTGGGAAGGAGACTTGTGTGAGGAAGTACCAGGAGAGACTGAGTACAGAATGGAAAAAGGTGAGAACAATGGAAGTAAGGGGAGTGGGGGAGGAATGGGATGTATTTAGGGAATCAGTGATGGATTGCTCAAAAGATGCTTGTGGCATGAGAAGAGTGGGAGGTGGGTTGATTAGAAAGGGTAGTGAGTGGTGGTATGAAGAAGTAAGATTATTAGTGAGAGAGAAGAGAGAGGCATTTGGACGATTTTTGCAGGGAAAAAATGCAATTGAGTGGGAGATGTATAAAAGAAAGAGACAGGAGGTCAAGAGAAAGGTGCAAGAGGTGAAAAAGAGGGCAAATGAGAGTTAGGGTGAGAGAGTATCATTAAATTTTAGGGAGAATAAAAAGATGTTCTGGAAGGAGGTAAATAAAGTGCGTAAGACAAGGGAGCAAATGGGAACTTCAGTGAAGGGCGCAAATGGGGAGGTGATAACAAGTAGTGGTGATGTGAGAAGGAGATGGAGTGAGTATTTTGAAGGTTTGTTGAATGTGTTTGATGATAGAGTGGCAGATATAGGGTGTTTTGGTCGAGGTGGTGTGCAAAGTGAGAGGGTTAGGGAAGATGATTTGGTAAACAGAGAAGAGGTAGTACAAGCTTTGCGGAAGATGAAAGCCGGCAAGGCAGCAGGTTTGGATGGTATTGCAGTGGAATTTATTAAAAAAGGGGGTGACTGTATTGTTGACTGGTTGGTAAGGTTATTTAATGTATGTATGACTCATGGTGAGGTGCCTGAGGATTGGCGAAATGCGTGCATAGTGCCATTGTACAAATGCAAAGGGGATAAGAGTGAGTGCTCAAATTACAGAGGTATAAGTTTGTTGAGTATTCCTGGTAAATTATATGGGAGGATATTGATTGAGAGGGTGAAGGCATGTACAGAGCATCAGATTGGGGAATAGCAGTGTGGTTTCAGAAGTGGTAGAGGATGTGTGGATCAGGTGTTTGCTTTGAAGAATGTATGTGAGAAATACTTAGAAAAGCAAATGGATTTGTATGTAGCATTTATGGATCTGGAGAAGGCATATGATAGAGTTGATAGAGATGCTCTGTGGAAGGTATTAAGAATATATGGTGTGGGAGGCAAGTTGTTAGAAGCAGTGAAAAGTTTTTATCGAGGATGTAAGGCATGTGTACGTGTAGGAAGAGAGGAAAGTGATTTGTTCTCAGTGAATGTAGGTTTGCGGCAGGGGTGTGTGATGTCTCCATGGTTGTTTAATTTGTTTATGGATGGGGTTGTTAGGGAGGTGAATGCAAGAGTTTTGGAAAGAGGGGCAAGTATGAAGTCTGTTGGGGATGAGAGAGCTTGGGAAGTGAGTCAGTTGTTGTTCGCTGATGATTCAGCGCTGGTGGCTGATTCATGTGAGAAACTGCAGAAGCTGGTGACTGAGTTTGGTAAAGTGTGTGAAAGAAGAAAGTTAAGAGTAAATGTGAATAAGAGCAAGGTTATTAGGTACAGTAGGGTTGAGGGTCAAGTCAATTGGGAGGTGAGTTTGAATGGAGAAAAACTGGAGGAAGTGAAGTGTTTTAGATATCTGGGAGTGGATCTGGCAGCGGATGGAACCATGGAAGCGGAAGTGGATCATAGGGTGGGGGAGGGGGCGAAAATTCTGGTAGCCTTGAAGAATGTGTGGAAGTCGAGAACATTATCTCGGAAAGCAAAAATGGGTATGTTTGAAGGAATAGTGGTTCCAACAATGTTGTATGGTTGCGAGACGTGGGCTATGGATAGAGTTGTGCGCAGGAGGATGGATGTGCTGGAAATGAGATGTTTGAGGACAATATGTGGTGTGAGGTGGTTTGATCGAGTAAGTAACGTAAGGGTAAGATAGATGTGTGGAAATAAAAAGAGCGTGGTTGAGAAAGCAGAAGAGGGTCTTTTGAAATGGTTCGGGTACATGGAGAGAATGAGTGAGGAAAGATTGACCAAGAGAATATATGTGTCGGAGGTGGAGGGAACGAGGAGAAGAGGGAGACCAAATTGGAGGTGGAAAGATGGAGTGAAAAAGATTTTGTGTGATCGGGGCCTGAACATGCAGGAGGGTGAAAGGAGGGCAAGGAATAGAGTGAATTGGAGCAATGTGGTATACCGGGGTTGACGTGCTGTCAGTGGATTGAATCAAGGCATGTGAAGCGTCTGGGGTAAACCATGGAAGGCTGTGTAGGTATGTATATTTGCGTGTGTGGACGTATGTATATACATGTGTATGGGGGTGGGTTGGGCCATTTCTTTCGTCTGTTTCCTTGCGCTACCTCGCAAACGCGGGAGACAGCGACAAAGGAAAGAAAAAAAAAAAATATATATATATTCATATATATATATATATATATATATATATATATATATATATATATATATATATATATATACATATAGCCAGTGTTCTGTTCGGAAACAACCGATAGACCCCGTGGCTCACCATAGTGAGACGAAGGGTATTCGAGTACTTAGTATTTCGAATAGTTGTTTCCTATTATACAGTCCCTTAGCCTAGCGGTTAGCATGCCTCCCTCTTGCACAAGGGGTCCCAGGTTCGATCCTGGCTGATGGAGCTTTGTATGTTCTATGAAGGTGCGCGTTCATATACACTTTATTCGTATTCATATAACTCCGCGTTGTACAGTCAGGTTCGGTAAAACGCTCTCAGCTGGCTATGT
Organism: Panulirus ornatus; assembly: GCF_036320965.1. Taxonomy (NCBI): domain Eukaryota; kingdom Metazoa; phylum Arthropoda; class Malacostraca; order Decapoda; family Palinuridae; genus Panulirus; species Panulirus ornatus. The sequence goes on along the minus strand of NC_092237.1, from coordinate 21,469,319 downwards.
GTACTGTTCGGAAACAACCGATAGACCCCGTTGCTCACCATAGTGAGACGAAGGGTATTCGAGTACTTAGTATTTCGAATAGTTGTTTCCTATTATACAGTCCCTTAGCCTAGCGGTTAGCATGCCTGCCTCTTGCACAAGGGGTCCCAGGTTCGATCCTGGCTGATGGAGCTTTGTATGTTATATATATATATATATATATATATATATATATATATATATATATATATATATATATATATATATACATATATATATATATATATATATATATATATATATATATATATATATATATATATATATGTTGAAATGTATAGGTATATATATGTGTGTGTGTGGGCGTTTATGTATATACATGTGTACATGAATGGGTTGGTCCATTCTTTCGTCTGTTACCTTGCGCTACCTCGCTAATGCGGGAGACAGTGTCAAAATATGATAAAGAAATATAATAATATTTTTGAGAGTAAAGTCATTGGTTGGTGAGAGGACAAGAGCAAGGGAAGGAGTAGCTCTACTCCTGAAACGGGAGTGGTGGGAGTATGTCATAGATTGTAAGAAAGTAAACTCTGGACTGATATGGGTAAAACTGAAAGTGGATAGAGAGTTATAGGTGATTATTGGTGCATATGCATCTGGGCATGAGAAGAAAGATTATGAGAGGCAAGTGTTTTGGGAGCAGCTGAGTGAGTGTGTTAGTAGTTTTGATGCACGAGACCGGGTTACAGTGGTGGGTGATTTGAATGCAAAGGTGAGTAATGTGGCAGTTGAGGGAATAATTGGTGTACATGGGGTGTTCAGAGCTGTAAATGGAAATGGTGAAGAGATTGTAGACTTGTGCGCTGAAAAAAGGACTGTTGATTGGGAATACCTGGTTTAAAAAGAGAAATATACCTAAGCATACTTATGTAGGAAGAAGACATGGTCAGAGAGCGTCATTGGAATACGTGTTAATTGATAGGCGCCAGAAAAAGAGACTTTTGGGTGTTAATATGCTGAGAGGAGCAACTGGAGGGATGTCTGATCATTATCTTGTGGAGGCGAAGGTGAAGATTTGTAGATGTTTTCAGAAAAGAAGAGAGAATGTTGAGGTGAAGAGAGTGGTGAGAGTAAGTGAGCTTGGGAGGGAGACTTGTGTGAGGAAGTACCAGGAGAGACTGATTAAAGAATGGAAAAAGGCAAGAACAAAGGATGTAGGGGAGTGTGGTAGGAATGGGATATATTTAGGGAAGCAATGATGGCTTGCTCAAAAGATGTTTGTGGCATAAGAAGCGTGGGAGGTGGGCAGATTAGAAAAAGTAGTGAGTTGTGGGATGAAGAAGTAAGATTATCAGTGAAGGAGAAGAGAGAGGCATTTTGAAGATTTTTGCAGGGAAATGTTGCAAATTACTGGAAGACGTATGAAAGAAAGAGATAGTAGGTCAAGAGAAAGGTGCAGGAGGTGAGGAAGAAAGCAAATGAGAGTTGGGGTGAGAGAGTATCATTAAAGTTTACGGACAATAAAAAGATGATTTGGAAGGAGGTAAATAAAGTGCGTAAGACAAGGGAACAAATGGGAACATCGGTGAAGGGGGCTAATGGGGAGGTGATAACAAGTAGTGGTGATGTGAGAAGGAGATGTAGTGAGTATTTTGAAGGTTTTTTTGAATGTGTCTGATGATAGAGTAGGAGATATAGGGTTTTTTGGTCGAGGTGGTGTGCAAAGTGAGAGGGTTAGGGAGAATGAATTGGTAAACAGAGAAGAGGTAGTAAAAGCTCTGCAGAAAACTAAAGCCGGCAAGGCAGCGGGTCTGGATTGTACTGCAGTGGAATTTATTATAAAAGGGGGTGACTGTATTGTTGACTGATTGGTAAGGCTATTTAATGTATGTATGACTCATGGTGAAGTGCCTGAGGACTGGTGGAATGCATGCATAGTGCCATTGTACAAAGGCAAAGGGGATAAAGGTGAGTGCTCAAATTACAGAGGTTTAAGTTTGTTGAGTATTCCTGGGAAATTATATGGGAGGGTATTGACTGATAGGGTGAAGGCATGTACGGAGTATCAGATTGGGGAAGAACAGTGTGGTTTCAGAAGTGGTAGAGGATGTGTGGATCAGGTGTTTGCTTTGAAGAATGAATTTGAGAAATACTTAGAAGAGCAAATCGATTTGTATGTAGCATTTATGGATCAGGAGAAGGCATATGACAGAGATGATAGAGATGCTCTGTGGGAGGTATTAAGAATATATGGCATGGGATACAAGTTGTTAGAAGCAGTGAAAAGTTTTTATCGAAGATGTAAGCAAGACATGTGTACGTGTGGGAAGAGAGAGAAGTGATTGGTTCTCAATGATTTCTGGTTTGCGGTAGGGGTGCGTGATGCCTCTATGCTTGTTTAATTTCTTTATGGATGGGGTTGTTAGGGAGGTGAATGCAAGAGTTTTGGAAAGAGGGGCAAGTATGCAGTCTGTTGTGGATGATAGAGCTTGGGAAGTGAGTCAGTTGTTGTTCTCTGATGAGACAGCGCTGGTGGCTGATTCGGGTGAGAAACTGCAGGAGCTGGTGACTGGGTTTGGTAAAGAGTGTGAAAGAAGAAAGCTGAGAGTAAATGTGAATAAGAGCAAGGTTATTAGGTACAGAAGGGTTGAGGGACAAGCAAATTGGGAAGTAAGTTTAAATGGAAAGAAAATGGAGGAAGTGGAGTTTTAATTATCTGGGAGTGGATTTGGCAGCGGATGGAACCATGGAAGCGGAAGTGAATCATAGGGTGGGGGAGGGGGCGAAAGTTCTGGACGCGTTGAAGAATGTGTGGAAGTCGAGACCGTTATTTTGGAAAGCAAAAATAGGTATGTTAAAATGGGTATGAAGAAATAGTGGTTCCAACAATGATATATGATTGCGAGACGTGGGCTATGGATAGAGTCGTGTGGAGGAGGGTGGATGTGCTGGAAATGAGATGTTTGAGGACAATATGTCTTGTGAGGTGGTTAGATCGAGCAAGTAATGAACGGGTAAGAGAGATGTGTGGTAATAAAAAGAATGTGATTGAGAGAGCAGAAGAGGGTGTTTTGAAGTGGTTTGTTCACATGGAGAGAATGAGTGAGGAAAGATTGACCAAGAGGATGTATGTGTCAGAGATGGAGGCAACGAGGAGAAGTGGGAGACCAAATTGGAGGTGGGAGGATGGAGTGAAAAAGATTTTGAGTGATCGGGAACATGCAGGAGAGTGAAAGGCGTGCAAGGAATAGAGTGAATTGGAACGATGGGATATACCGGGGTCGACGTGCCGTCAATGGATTGAATCAGGGCATGTGAAGCGTCAGGGGTAAACCATGGAAAATTCTGTGGGGCCTGGATGTGGAAAGGAAGCTGTGCTTTCGGCGCATTATACATGACAGCTAGAGACTGAGTGTGAACGAATGTGGCCTTTGTTGTCTTTTCCTAGCGCCACATCGCGCACATGTGGGTGGAGGTTGTTATTTCATGTGTGGCGGGGTGGCGACGGGTATGAATAAGGGAAGACAGTATGAATTATGTACATGTGTATATAGGCATATGTCTGTGTATGTATATATATGTGTACGTTGAGATGTATATGTATGTATATGTGAGTGTGTGGACGTGTATGTATATACATGTGTATGTGGGTGGGTATGGCCATTCTTTCGTCTGTTTAGTTGCCGTACCTCGCTAACGCGGGAGACAGCGACAAAGTATAATATATAATATATATATATATATATATATATATATATATATATATATATATATATATATATATATATATATATATATATATCTTTTTCTTTTTTTTAATACTTTGTCGCTGTCTCCCGCGTTTGCGAGGTAGCGCAAGGAAACAGACGAAAGAAATGGCCCCCCCCCATACACATGTATACACATACGTCCACACACGCAAATATACATACCTACACAGCTTTCCATGGTTTACCCCAGACGCTTCACATGCCTTGATTCAATCCACTGACAGCACGTCAACCCCGGTATACCACATCGCTCCAATTCACTCTATTCCTTGCCCTCCTTTCACCCTCCTGCATTGTTCAGGCCCCGATCACACAAAATCTTTTTCACTCCATCTTTCCACCTCCAATTTGGTCTCCCTCTTCTCCTTGCTCCCTCCACCTCCGACACATATATCCTCTTGGTCAATCTTTCCTCACTCATCCTCTCCATGTGCCCAAACCACTTCAAAACACCCTCTTCTGCTCTCTCAACCACGCTCGTTTTATTTTCACACATCTCTCTTACCCTTACGTTACTCACTCGATCAAACCACCTCACACCACACATTGTCCTCAAACATCTCATTTCCAGCACATCCATCCTCCTGCGCACATCTCTATCCATAGCCCACGCCTCGCAACCATACAACATTGTTGGAACCACTTTTCCTTCAAACATACCCATTTTTGCTTTCCGAGATAATGTTCTCGACTTCCACACATTCTTCAGGGCCCCCAGAATTTTCGCCCCCTCCCCCACCCTATGATCCATTTCCGCTTCCATGGTTCCATCCGCTGCCAGATCCACTCCCAGATATCTAAAACACTTCACTTCCTCCAGTTTTTCTCCATTCAAACTCACCTCCCAATTGACTTGACCCTCAACCCTACTGTACCTAATAACCTTGCTCTTATTCACATTTACTCTTAACTTTATTCTTCCACACACTTTACCAAACTCAGTCACCAGCTTCTGCAGTTTCTCACATGAATCAGCCACCAGCGCTGTATCATCAGCGAACAACAACTGACTCACTTCCCAAGCTCTCTCATCCCCAACAGACTTCATACTTGCCCCTCTTTCCAAAACTCTTGCATTCACCTCCCTAAGAACCCCATCCATAAACAAATTAAACAACCATGGAGACATCACACACCCCTGCCGCAAACCTACATTCACTGAGAACAAATCACTTTCCTCTCTTCCTACACGTACACATGCCTTACATCCTCGATAAAAACTTTTCACTGCTTCTAACAACTTTCCTCCCACACCATATATTCTTAATACCTTCCACAGAGCATCTCTATCAACTCTATCATATGCCTTCTCCAGATCCATAAATGCTACATACAAATCCATTTGCTTTTCTAAGTATTTCTCACATACATTCTTCAAAGCAAACACCTGATCCACACATCCTCTACCACTTCTGAAACCACACTGCTCTTCCCCAATCTGATGCTCTGTACATGCCTTCACCCTCTCAATCAATACCCTCCCATATAATTTACCAGGAATACTCAACAAACTTATACCTCTGTAATTTGAGCACTCACTCTTATCCCCTTTGCCTTTGTACAATGGCACTATGCACGCATTTCGCCAATCCTCAGGCACCTCACCATGAGTCATACATACATTAAATAACATTACCAACCAGTCAACAATACAGTCACCCCCTTTTTTAATAAATTCCACTGCAATACCATCCAAACCTGCTGCCTTGCCGGCTTTCATCTTCCGCAAAGCTTTCACTACCTCTTCTCTGTTTACCAAATCATTTTCCCTAACCCTCTCACTTTGCACACCAGCCTCGACCAAAACACCCTATATCTGCCACTCTATCATCAAACACATTCAACAAACCTTCAAAATACTCACTCCATCTCCTTCTCACATCACCACTACTTGTTATCACCTCCCCATTTGCGCCCTTCACTGAAGTTCCCATTTGCTCCCTTGTCTTACGCACTTTATTTACCTCCTTCCAGAACATCTTTTTATTCTCCCTAAAATTTAATGATACTCTCTCACCCCAACTCTCATTTGCCCTTTTTTTCACCTCTTGCACCTTTCTCTTGACCTCCTGTCTCTTTCTTTTATACATCTCCCACTCAATTGCATTTTTTCCCTGCAAAAATCGTCCAAATGCCTCTCTCTTCTCTTTCACTAATACTCTTACTTCTTCATCCCACCACTCACTACCCTTTCTAATCAACCCACCTCCCACTCTTATCATGCCACAAGCATCTTTTGCGCAATCCATCACTGATTCCCTAAATACATCCCATTCCTCCCCCACTCCCCTTGCTTCCATTGTTCTCACCTTTTTCCATTCTGTACTCAGTCTCTCCTGGTACTTCCTCACACAGGTCTCCTTCTCAAGCTCACTTACTCTCACCATCCTTTTCACCCCAACATTCACTCTTCTTTTCTGAAAACCCATACAAATCTTCACCTTAGCCTCCACAAGATAATGATCAGACATCCCTCCAGTTGCACCTCTCAGCACATTAACATCCAAAAGTCTCTCTTTCGCACGCCTGTCAATTAACACGTAATCCAATAACGCTCTCTGGCCATCTCTCCTACTTACATAAGTATACTTATGTATATCTCGCTTTTTAAACCAGGTATTCCCAATCATCAGTCCTTTTTCAGCACATGAATCTACAAGCTCTTCACCATTTCCATTTACAACAATGAACACCCCATGTATACCAATTATTCCCTCAACTGCCACATTACTCACCTTTGCATTCAAATCACCCATCACTATAACCCGGTCTCGTGCATCAAAACCACTAACTCACTCATTCAGCTGCTCCCAAAACACTTGCCTCTCTTGATCTTTCTTCTCATGCCCAGGTGCATATGCACCAATAATCACCCACCTCTCTCCATCAACTTTCAGTTTTACCCATATTAATCGAGAATTTACTTTCTTACACTCTATCACATACTCCCACAACTGCTATATATATATATCATTTATTCTATTCTATTTTTCCACCTCCAATTTGGTCTCCCACTTCTCGTTCCCTCCACCTCCGACACATATATCCTCTTGGTCAATCTTTCCTCACTCATTCTCTCCATGTGCCCAAACCATTTCAAAACACCCTCTTCTGCTCTCTCAACCACGCTCTTTTTATTTCCACACATCTCTCTTATCCTTACATTACTTACTCTATCAAACCACCTCACACCACATATTGTCCTCAAACATCTCATTTCCAGCACATCCACCCTTCTGCGCACAACTCTATCCATAGCCCACGCCTCGCAACCGTACAACATTGTTGGAACTACTATTCCTTCAAACATACCCATTTTTGCTTTCCGAGATAATGTTCTCGACTATAATGTTCTCGACTTGCACACATTCTTCCACATATATATATATATATATATTATTTTATTTATATTTTATTATACTTTGTCGCTGTCTCCCGCGTTTGCGAGGTAGCGCAAGGAAACAGACGAAAGAAATGGCCCAACCCCTTCCTATACACATGTATATACATACGTCCACACACGCAAATATACATACCTACACAGCTTTCCATGGTTTACCCCAGACGCTTCACATGCCTTGATTCAATCCACTGACAGCACGTCAACCCCGGTATACCACATCGCTCCAATTCACTCTATTTCTTGCCCTCCTTTCACCCTCCTGCATGTTCAGGCCCCGATCACGCAAAATCTTTTTCACTCCATCTTTCCACCTCCAATTTGGTCTCCCTCTTCTCCTCGTTCCCTCCACCTCCGACACATATATCCTCTTGGTCAATCTTTCCTCACTCATTCTCTCCATGTGCCCAAACCACTTCAAAACACCCTCTTCTGCTCTCTCAACCACACTCTTTTTATTTCCACACATCTCTCTTACCCTTACGTTACTCACTCGATCAAACCACCTCACACCACACATTGTCCTCAAACATCTCATTTCCAGCACATCCATCCTCCTGCGCACAACTCTATCCATAGCCCACGTCTCGCAACCATACAACATTGTTGGAACCACTATTCCTTCAAACATACCCATTTTTGCTTTCCGAGATAATGTTCTCGATTTCCTCACATTCTTCGAGGCCCCTAGAATTTTCGCCCCCTCCCCCACCCTATGATCCACTTCTGCTTCCATGGTTCCATCCGCTGCCAGATCCACTCCCAGATATCTAAAACACTTCACTTCCTCCAGTTTTTCTCCATTCAAACTCACCTCCCAGTTGACTTGACCCTCAACCCTACTGTACCTAATAACCTTGCTCTTATTCACATTTACTCTTAACTTTCTTCTTCCACACACTTACCAAACTCAGTCACCAGCTTCTGCAGTTTCTCACATGAATCAGCCACCAGCGCTGTATCATCAGCGAACAACAACTGACTCACTTCCCAAGCTCTCTCATCCCCAACAGACTTCATACTTGCCCCTCTTTCCAAAACTCTTGCATTTACCTCCCTAACAACCCCATCCATAAACAAATTAAACAACCATGGAGACATCACACACCCCTGCCGCAAACCTACATTCACTGAGAACCAATCACTTTCCTCTCTTCCTACACGTACACATGCCTTACATCCTCGATAATAACTTTTCACTGCTTCTAACAACTTTCCTCCCACACCATATATTCTTAATACCTTCCACAGAGCATCTCTATCAACTCTATCATATGCCTTCTCCATATATATGTATGTATATAGCGTTATTGAATATGAAAATAGATATACACATTCAGAGATACTGTGACTACCTAGGCCAATCGAAGTTAAGGTCTTTATTATTCATTCTGTCACTGCCAACACCATTAAATTGCTCCAGTCATGCAGGACAAACAGCCAGTGTTACCACCAGACCCAACAACTGTTGAAGACAACCACGGATATCGCCAGACCCAACACCTGGTAAAGACAGCACAAAACTAAACGTAAAAAGACTAAACATCTCACCGTACTACCAACTAGTTGAGTTGGTACAACTGGAACACTGATCAGATGTCAGCTAAGTTCTTGTCTGGCGTCTGATTTCTCTGGCTGACAACTATTCCTGCGTATCACTGCGAGTGGTTTTGTCACCATATTTTCCTTTAAGTCTTGGATGTTTTTTTTTTGTGGCTGCATTTCTATCAGTCTTCGCATTTCATCTGATATCTGTCTGGGTTCAAGACGTCTCTCTTCAGTTATCTATCTTTTGCTTTATCAGTTATATCTGTGCAATACCCTGTAGTTTGCGCTCCCTTCTTATACTTACCTTTCTGAAATTTGTTCTCCTTACGGCATTTACTGAGCCATTTCATCTAAATTAACACCTGCGAAGTGACATGCTGAATCACACGTTTGGGCCGGGGATCACCGACCTGAGGTTTCTGAACCTTTGAGGGATTACCCAGTAAATATTTTCATTATGACTCCAGTCACGGCTGTCAAAGGATGTGTGTCAGAGTTCGTTATCTTTACGAGAATCGTAAAACTCCTTTTGCTGGTTCCTCAGAAACTTGCAGACGAATCATCTCTTTAAGATGTCCAAGCACTTGATACTTTTGATCTCGGAAGCTGGAGATATGGAGAGGAAGGTGATGTGCTCTGCGTGGTCAACAGGATAGGTCATAGTTTTTATGTTATTTTCATTGGAAATCTATCTCTTCCTGACACACTGTTTGGTTATTTTCGGAAGCGTCGAGTTCAGTGTATGCAATCTGCAGAAAGATCGTCATTCACATCTAACATAGTATTGACAGTCTGACTGGCTGACTGCTCTCTGTCTCTGTCTGCCTGTCTGTCTGTCTGTCTGTCTCTCTCTCTCTCTCTCTCTCTCTCTCTCTCTCTCTCTCTCTCTCTCTCTCTCTCTCTCTCTCTCTCTCTCTCTCTCTCTCTCTCACACACACACACACCTCTCTCTCTCTCTCTCTCTCTCTCTCTCTCTCTCTCTCTCTCTCTCTCTCTCTCTCTCTCTCTCTCTCACACACACACACACACACACACACACACCTCTCTCTCTCTCTCTCTCTCTCTCTCTCTCTCTCTCTCTCTCTCTCTCTCTCTCTCTCTCTCTCTCTCTCTCTCTCTCTCACACACACACACACACACACACACACACACACACACACCTCTCTCTCTCTCTCTCTCTCTCTCTCTCTCTCTCTCTCTCTCTCTCTCTCTCTCTCTCTCTCTCTCTCTCTCTCACACACACACACACACACACACACACACACACAAACACAGAAGGTCCGGAGGGGGGCAACGAAGATGGTAACAGACTTAAGACAGCTGAGTTACAGGGAAAGGTAAGAGGCTTTATATTTATCCACCCAAGGTGAGGGAATAGCAAGGGGTGACCTGATCACAACCTTTTAAATTCTAAATCAAATCGATGACGTGGACAGTAAACAGTTCTTCGAAACATGTAAGGACAAAGCAACCAGGGGACATAACATGAATTTAAGCATGAAACTTGTTAGAAAAAGATGTAAAATGCTTTTATATACGTATAAGAGTGATGGATGAATGCAAAAGAAAGGCTGACGCCATAGAAAATGCAGACAGCATACGTAAATCTAAGCAGTTGTACGACAGTAGAGAATATTCAAGAGATGGAGTCCCAAGAGGGCAAAACTCCTTCCCAGTACAGTACAGATAGGTAATAATAGACAGATAATTATGCACGATAATGGCACTTAGCCAAGTCTCCATTAACACTTATTTACAGCTCATGAAATGAAATAAGTGCATGAACAGTTACAGTGAATCCCCAGATCATGCATAAGCTCTTGGGGCGAGTTAATGTAAACTAGCAGAGGCACGTGCAATAGTAACAGTAGCCATGACACAGTGTGTGGGATGTCCGGAGACGAACTGCGTAAATGTCTCCTCTTGTCCTCTCCACCACCACTAACCGGTATCAGCCACGCAGTAAACTGAATGTCATTCGTTTTTACGATGTATTGTTTCATAATCCTGGTCGTGTACACGTGTAATATGGGTCTTTTCCGCTCGCTAGTTTGTCTGTCAGTGGTTCATACGTATACTATCGCACGATATCCGCCCTCCTCCCCTGTATTCCACCCGAGGTGAGTCCATGAAGTTGCATACAGATGGCACTGCAGTTGTTAGTCTCGTCATTTTTTCATAATGGTGGAGGCAAAGTTTGTATTTTCTAAAGGGTGTCTTGCCAAAACTCGGATTTTCACGTTTTCGTATCCGCAGCCATACTTGGGGAGGCGGTGGGAATGCTAGGGTGTCCCAAGTAACGGTTTGTTACTGTTTGTTTTCTGTTTCTGGTTTTCCTTGGTTTCTTGATGAGTTTGTACCACGGACGATTCTTTTCTTTTCTTATCTTTAAGACTACATCAGTGGCGCCGCTGTTTCTCTTATAGATGTTTCCGCTTATTGTGTACCTCTGTGTTATGTTTGTATGTATATAACGTACATTTAACACTGTGGCTCTTATAAGGCAAATTCTGCAGAGTGTTATTCTGAAAGATATCATAACGCAGAGCAAATCTTCTTCGTGTTGATGTGTGAAAACCTTTCAGACAGATATTGTCGTCAATACGTCCTTCAGGGCTTTCAGAGGCCATGACTCTCACAGAAGGTCTTGCTTACGAGAGCCGAAAGTGTCTTCAAGCGTCTCGTTCAGAAGGTGGCAGATGAACTATCTCATCAGAAAATCCAAAGACCTGATTTCCCGGAGTTCGGGTACCCCAAACATTAAAGAAATCTAACGTGCTGAAATATGTGAAGAGAACAGTATCCCTTCCTGCTCTGTTGTCCCTCCAGCTTTATCTTCATGCAAAAAACATCCTATGTCTGTATTTAGACTTTGAGCATGGACAAGTGTGATGCGTGCCGTTTCTAAAATGTGTGGTAATGACTTACTCTCTCTCTCTCTCTCTCTCTCTCTCTCTCTCTCTCTCTCTCTCTCTCTCTCTCTCTCTCTCTCTTGTATGTTAAATGAACTCTACATAAGCACAAGCAGTGGTGTGCTGGAATGATATTTATCAACGTACTATGGAACACAACATAAGTCGTACCTGTTGCAGGGTTAATCCTCCAGTACAGTAATTAGGAGTCCACACTTGCGGTGGAAGGTGGAAACTTTCACTAACTTTAGCGTAACAGGGTTATAAACTTTTGCCAAGTTGACGCATGTACAGGCGCTGGAAGCTCTACAGAATTCTCTTTCTCACTCTATCTATTGGCACTATTTGGTAGAGCTTAGATCAAACGTGTCCCAAGACGCGTATTACGATTCTGATGCGTCAGAAATATGCCAGATCTTTCGTCCGCTGCTGTATATACAAGCATGTGTCCTACATCCTACTCAGAGAGGTTAAGTGCTGTTCTAACTTGATGTTTTGCTGGTGTTTAGTTGCTTATATCTTTTCACTGTTTTATTGTGTGGTTTCCATTCATCTTTGTTCGTGCATTATGAATGTGTTTACTTGTGTTCGTTCAAGCGACATGCATACTGATGGTCTGTTTGTGTGTGCTTACGCTTGCGTTTGTCATATCTGTGTGATGTCGACATACTCCTTCTGGTATTCTTTTATGTCTTATTCTCATCTTTGCATTTCTGGGCTTTATTATTGTGGTTCTCCTGAAACCATCGAGACAAAACATCACCAAGCGAAGGAGACTCAGGTACGTATTTTTGTAACAAGATATTTCAACCTCAAATTCTGATCCTGTTGAATCGCCCGAGGGGAAAACTCATCATTAGTCCAGTCAGGACTTTCCAAAGATATGACCATCAGAGACTGTCTTGTTTACAATGCCATGGTCTTTTCCTGGCTGTTACTTCGAAACGTTTTAGATATATTACCGCAGGGAACAGGAAGCCTCGGGGTCTACCAACATAAACCAGAAAGTTGGAATGCATGTAAACCCAAGAGACCTGGGTTCTTTTCTGTCTACATTTTCACGGTTATTTATCCTCGACCTGAAACACCATGTTTCTAAGTTTGCGTTTCTATAAATGTTAGGCTACGTGTTGGTGCAGTCAGTGTGAATATAGCCTGCCTTGCCGAAACCACCTCTCTCTCTCTCTCTCTCTCTCTCTCTCTCTCTCTCTCTCTCTCTCTCTCTCTCTCTCTCTCTCTCTCTCTCTCTCTCTCTCTCTCTCTCTTAAACACAGATAGATAAGCACACACACACACACACACACACACACACACACACACACACACACACACATATATATACACACACACACACACACACACATATATATACACACACACACACACACACACACACACACACACACACACACACACACACACACACACACGCATAAATAGATAAAACATACACACATACATGGACTTGAGTGGTACAACATCGTTTCCTGTGGTGTAGTGCTTAGCTTAACTGACAAAAATTTATGCACGGGTTCGTCCGAATTCGAATCCTGGCCATGGTAATTTCCCCCACAGTCTTCCCAACCCTTCAACCTTCCTCAGGATTTGGTTGGTTGAGAAACAGACGCTTGGCTTATACTGGAGGGGAAGGGTTTATACGTTTGCACGAGTAAGGATCTGTTACAGTCAGACCATAAAGTACTTTTACCTCTGGAGGCGTTGGACACTGCCTTTCCTTTTATCTCGATAGGATCAGTCAACGTGGCTGCGATGCCACTGCAGGAATAAGGTCACTGGTGGTTCTACATTCGTGAAATAATTGACTTTAAGGAACATGTTGAAATGATAGTGCTTTCAAGCCAAGTCTTGAGTAGGATGATGTTGAGAACAATTACACCAAGAGACAGACAAATAATGAGGAAAATGTTAAATGTATTATGTGATGTAAATGCGAATCATATAAGGAAAGCAGAGCTGCCAACGTGAACCCAGATGTCAGAGATTTGTTCGTAATATTTTGCCGATTTGTCATATTGTTCGACAACGAAGGGACTAAAGTTATATAAAGTCGGACTGTAAATACTCAAGGTTTAATTATATATATATATATATATATATATATATATATATATATATATATATATATATATATATATATATATATATATATATATATATATATATACATATATATATATATATATCATTCCCCCAACCCCCCCAACGCGCGCGCGCACACACACACACACACACACGCACACACACACACACACACACACACACATACACACATACACACACAAACGTGATCTGGTGCCGGCTGCCTTAAGTCCCTTGTAGCTTGGAGTAATGTTTCACAGTATTCAGTGGAGGGTTACTTTACCTGTTCGTATTGTAAACACAAACGGCGAGGTTAATGGCCAGGGATGAACGTGGGTGAAGTTAGCTCGGTTTAACCACTAACTTAGGAGCAAGTAGGTCGAGGTACTATTGTCCTGTCTCCGACTTTAGATACGGGACGGGACTTGACAATGTTAATATTCTGTCTCCATGTTGGTTCAGTTGTTGGGCAGGACGTGTTCGTCACTTGTGTCGTGTCGTGAAACCTTTCATTTTCCTAAGCTTCGTGTTTCTTGAGTCCTATATCCCCTGAGTTTCTATTTCCCCGGAGCTTCGTGTTCCTAAAGTTCTATTTCCCCTAAGTTTCATGTTCTTTAAGTTATATTTCCCCTGGGTTTCGCGTTTCTTAAGTTTTATTTCCCCTGAGTTTCGTGTTCTTTAAGTTTTATTTCCCCTAAGTTTCGTGTTCTTTAAGTTTTATTTCCCCTGAGTTTCGTGTTCTTTAGTTTTATTACCCCTAAGTTTCGTGTTCTTTAAGTTTTATTTCCCCTAAGTTTCGCGTTTCTTAAGTTTTATTTCCCCCGACCCCTGAGCTTTGTGTTCCTTGAGTGTATTTTCTTTGAGCTTCGTATTCTTTAAGTTCGCGTTTATTAAATTTGATTACCCCTGAGCTTCGTGTACCTTAAGGATCATTTTCCCCAAACTAAGTATTCCTTAAGTTTTATTTCCCCTGAGCTTCATGTTCCTTAAGGCAAATTTCCCCCAAGCTTGGTGTTCCTTGAGTTTCATGAGTCATGCTTATGAGGAAACACATTTGTTCTTTGTAGCTGCTTTACTGGAGGCTCCTTTGGAGTCAGTGCGTCAAGAGAGCGTCTATCACACGACAAAGAGGAAGAACAGTTATTGATATGGTAATCCAAACTTGATATCATCAAAGAGAATTTACTCTGTCACCATTTCCAATATTACTTCCATCTAAACTGCTGGTGAACATAATGTCTAGAGTCATCTTAACAAGAGCCATAAAACCCTACCGGTTATCACCTCAGCAAGAGACAAGAAGTCCCAAGTTACTGTTCTCCTGACCGTGAGTGTTAGAAATTAGAGTAGACTGACGTGGGTTTCACGGTGGAAAGAGAGAGAGAGAGAGAGAGAGAGAGAGAGAGAGAGAGAGAGAGAGAGAGAGAGAGAGAGAGAGAGAGAGAGAGAGAGAGAGAGAGAGAGAGTAGTTGGACAGATAAGCAAATATAACTTCTTTTTCACAGCGTGATGCCAGTCTTTTCTCGTTTCGTTCTGACACACATGCGGTTACTAAATACTGTCCACACCAACCCCAGGAGAGCGGGGCTTTGTTAGAGACAGTCCTCACCGGATCGTTAATTAATAGATTTTTTTATCTAATATTAAAGATTATTTACTGGAATAAAATTGTCATATTTCCCTGATTTTGATTCCTTAATAAGGTTAAACGATAAAGAAGGAAGGGAAGTAATTAACCTCCAAGGGAAACTTTCTCAATAACGGGAAGACTATTGTTCACTCTACACCAACCCACCCCACGCCTTGTATGACCCACTTGGCTCACCGGCCCATGTGTTCTGTACTGTCTGACGTCATTCCGTTCAGGTGTAATGTGTGGTCATGGTCCCATGTGGCCTGTACTGTTTAAGGTGTTCACTACACCTGCCACGGTCGAGGTGGTTGAGGATGCTCGGTATATATGGTGCAGTCCGGCCAGGTCCAGGTGGATGCGGGTACTCAGCACAGCTGGCGCAGGTCCGGGTGGTTGAAGGTGCTCATCATTACGAGTCCAAACGCTCAGGACGCTCTATTTTTTCCTTCAACAGCCGAGATAATATACCTTTCAAGCCACGAAGGTTTCATCGTGCTCATTCCTGGGTAGAATTAAAGAAAAAAAATCTTTTTGGGCCAGATGTTTGAAATGCAGAGTTGCTTCACTGAGCGCAAGGGTTGAGTGCCAAGCATTATCTATATATTCTTTTCGTCCATGTATTTGAGGACAGTTTATCTTTCCGGTAACTAAATGCAATATCCTTGAAAATATATTTTAGCCACTTCCCTGGGCCAATGGTTACCTAGATCGTATGTGAGTGACGTTTCAACATAGCTTTCCTGGTGATGAGTCAAATTCATCCATATACAAACATGCTCTACATTCTGACCGATCTAATGGTTTCAGGTGTGAGGTTCACCGGATGTGGTCAGGTAACTGAACTAGAATACCAGTAAACACACCAGTGAATAAGGTACCTTAACGCAGATTACCGCTGGCGAACATCTTAACTCCGGCACCCGACTTGCTTGTCGGCTACTTGATGTGGACCCATAAGCTAATTACAAGAAATCTGTTTACCTTGTTCACGAAACAAATACTTATTTTCACCACCGTTTGCTGTGTGATTAGAATCACCGTATGTTTTTCCCACTCACATGACACTTGTTTTTCTTTTAAACACCAAGGTTTGCTTACCTAAACACCTCCTTATCTTCAATACAGAAGATTTGCTTAACTCAGCCACCAGAAACTTCCCTATCTACCATGCAGATGACTTGCTTGACCCAACCATTAGATCTTTTCTTATCATCCACACAGCAGACTTGCTTACTCTCACTTCTATCATAATCCGTTTCAGCTCTATCGACTGGATTCCGTCGGTCGTGACTACCGCCACTACTACAAGTTCCTATCCATGAAAAAAACTCTCAGAGCAACACCATAAACGACTTTGTAGTGGTTTATGGTGTTGCTCTGAGGGTTTTGAATGTGATTTTGGCAACAGATATCATCATCCTGGAAGCTTGGTCTATTTCCAACAATGTAAATGATCTGCTTAGACAATGTCAGGTGTACGACAGAAGAACTAAGACCTACATCAATAGGTCTCCTCATCTGACCAAGTGACGTTATGCGTCTTATATCTTGACTTGCTGGCATTATTTTACCTGAGGGATGAATTTCTTGTGTCCTCATAGTTAATCTGAATAGATGAAGGTTCGCCATGATCGTGGCGACAACCAAACATGATTCGTTTCATGGTCGTGTACATGATCAGCCTGTGAAGACTGCTTATCTTCATCATACTGAGGACCTTCCATGATCCTCTTTTGTGATGTATTTTCTCAGGAATCGTTTGGTTATTATAGATTCCATAGATATTTACTGGTCATGTAATAAGAGGTATAGGAAGTACATCCTCACATAAGTTAATGTCGCTGTGGAAGGTTTGATTACTTGAGCAGTCTACGTGTCACATCTATACTTTCAGTCATAGTCCTTGACACTGCTGTTATCTCCTCTGTTACTAATGTTTCATTCGAGTATAAACAGCTGCTACTACATGTTCTTATATTGATGATAAACATCATGTCAATGTTCTTAGTAAGGATCACGTGAATATCGGGTAATAATTGTTCCATAAAATCTTTCTCTCCGTCCCTGGCTCTTGAGGGGTGCTGGCAACTGGCTCACGCTCAGTCATACGGATACAGTAACTTTTAAGCGGAGTCGTAATACCAATATTTTCTCCGTTGAAATCCACATGGGTTTTTTTGTCTGTCAGATGACTGAGACTCTTCTCGTCTGCTTCATTGTGTTCTTTTTCACTGCTCGTGCCATCTTTAGCTAACTTTGAAGCAAAATTCATCGGCCAGCACTGGAGTATCTTGGTTAGCAGTGGATTTCTCTGGTCAAGATATAATACGTAATCTAAGAAGAGATATAAAACTCTGCACCGATAAAAGTTTGCATGGAAATGTTCTCTCCCTCTCTCTCTCTCTCTCTCTCTCTCTCTCTCTCTCTCTCTCTCTCTCTCTCTCTCTCTCTCTCTCTCTCTCTCTCTCTCTCTCTCTCTCTGAACTTTGTTTAAATAAAGCCTCTCATTATCACCTAACTGTCATACCCAGCTATAAAACTTGAAATATAGCGTGCTTATGTTTGCATATGTCATACTCCAGCTCTGAAAGTTTTGAAATATGTAGGTAATTTCGAAAACTAATCTCAAAGCATGACGACTCTAGGAATAACGTACCTTTTTTCGTTCTTTCTATACCAATGGAAGAAAACCACATGTCTGAATTATCCAAAAAGGTGACACATGGTCTTGAAGTACTCCTAAGATGCTGGTCTTCCAGAGGAAACAAAAGAAAGAAACACCAGACAAGCTACGGCTGTGTTTGCGATGGATGGGAACCTGTTTACTCCAACACTGCTACGGTTGTCTCCCAGATTAGATAAGGTTCACTCCCTGTCGCAGCTGATGTGACTTACATTTATGGTCAATGATGATACAATAGTTACCTTGATATAATCTCCAGTAAGACAGATCTCGACCACGAGTATCCCTTACCCTTGTCACCTATACCTATGATCCTTGTTTAAGGCCAGAGTGTCAGTTAATATTACCTCACGTAACTATAACCACCAATGTTATGTTTCTCATTCATTTCAGCTGCTTCGCCAAACCACCAGTGTTACTCACTCTGGTCCCCCTTTGTTTCACCACACTCATCACTGCAACACCACAGCTATGTATATGACACCCTTCCTGCCAAGGCAACAGCCCAGCCCACCTGTGATGTCCAACCCGCTGGCGACGCCCCACTCACCAGTACAGCCCTACCTACCAGTACAGCCCCACCAACCAGTACAGCGCTACCCAACAGTAAAGCCCCACCCATCGGTACAGCCACATCCACCAGTATAGCCCCACCCACCAGCACAGCCCCACCCATCAGTACAATGTTACCAGTAGTGTTCCTGGACATGCCATCTGACACGGGCT
>NC_092237.1:21371498-21450465 GCF_036320965.1 Panulirus ornatus | reverse complement strand
GGAGTGTACATTGTACTCAAGCTGTCGCCAGAGCCCAGCCTTAGTAGAACTGTAAAGCAGGCAAGGTGTCCGCTGGCTAATATTGAAATTACTATCAGGTCCATGGATAAGGAAATATTAAACAAACTCTTCAATCCTCTCTTGGGCATATGCTAGAATATGCTTCTCCGGTTTCGTCACCGTGCTTAAAATGATGCACAAAATACGACAGAGATGGTCCAGAGGAGGGCAATACACATGTGACCATAACTAAGAATGCCGAGACGTAGTGAGAAGTTAGAGGCCATCATTTTATCTAACGTGGAAGGGAGAAGAGTAAGAGGTAACTTGATTACAACCTTGATGTTTCTCAACTAGCTCAAAGATGCCAAAGGTGAATAGTTCCTCGGAAGATGCAAGACATATAATTTAGGGGCAATAGTATAAGAATTAAGCAGAAAACGTAGTGGAAAAGATGTAAAGAAATACTTTTGTACCTCACAAGTGGCGGATGAGTAGAATAAACTGAATGATGAAACTGGTACAGCTGGCAACATACAGAGAAGTATGATAACTAATAAAGACAAATAACCACAATATACATACATGCATACATACGCGCATTGACACTTAAAGTAAGAAAGAAAACAGAGATAAGAGAGGAAATATAAGCCGAGGAAAACTGAGTTTGGTAATATTCATAGGTTTCTGCAGATAAAGGATAAGCTGGTGGAGGAGGCTAGATTGCACGAAGGTGAATGATGACAAACCAAAGGAAATGATTTCCAGAAAATCTCAAGCTTCCGTCGACGGATCCATGAGACGTGGGTTGAGAGGATGTAGGTCAGTTATGGTGTTAGGACAACCTGATCACTATGTACCTTGGGAAAAGCAGGACTCAAGAGGAGAAGGGGTAGATCGCTGGCAAACTGAAAACTTTAGGATGTGAAAGATACAGAGATAGGTGAAAAATGGTTAGGATTATACTGTAGGGGAGGAATGTGAAGCCTGTTAAAAATAACATTTAAAGCAGAGGAAACGGTGGGAAAGTGAAATTCTTAAGCTGGCAGACGAGCCGGTGGACTGCAGAAAGCAAAAAATTGTGTATATTATAAACGAGAGAATATGGAACGACGTGCAAGCATCGAGAGAATGTGAGTAAAATGTTGAGTGAACCAGGTACAAGAGGTATTTTCCCATCCACTGTGAGTAGAAGTAGAGGAATCAACAGGGAAGATTCATGTATACAAATCTTAAACAGCTGGACTAAACCAGATGGGGCAGCAACAACCAGACCACAACATCTGGACCATAACAGTTGGGTTGCGACATGAAGGATGCAACAACAGTGTCCGCAACAGCGGGGCTAAAGTAGAGAGGCTGCAGCAGCAGAGCTGTAATCTGGGGCCACAAAAGCAAGACCAGAACATCAGGCTAACTAGAAATACCGGGCCGCAAAAACAGGGATATAACAGAAGACCCTGAAAAACAGGGACATAACAGCGAGGTCACGACAACGGAACCAAAGCGATAAAGCCACAACAACGAGTTCACGGTAGCAGTGTCACACTAACAAAACTGTGACAGTGAGATCCCAGCAACGGTAATACAAGGTGGTCACTCTAGCCTAAGACGTAACAGTGGTGTAACAGCAATGGTACTACAAGGTCGTCACACTAGTTAAGGACGTGACAACGGTGTAACAACAACGGTCTACAAGGCGTCCGGATAAAAGCAGTGACAGACACGGGAAGACGACCAAAGCTGTGGCACTCCGGCAAGAGAGCCAGGCACCAACATAAACCGTCCTGGGTTGAGGTAGTGCCACATTAAGGCTGAGTAGTGTACTGGGCTGGAGGTCTGCTCACGGTTAATAAGTGTTAATGTTTCCCCAAGTGGTCACTTGTCCCCTGTTTGATGACCTCATCTTCTGACCTGTTGACTTCCTCCCCAACTGATTATATTTGTAACTCTACTGATGTCCTCACCTACTGACCTGGTGGCTTCCTCATCAACTGATTATATTTGTAATTCTACTGATGACCTCACCTACTGACCTGGTGGCTTCCTCATCAACTGATTATATTTGTATTCTACTGATGACCTCACCTACTGACCTGGTGGCTTCCTCCCCAACTGATTACATCAGTCACTTTACTGATGACCTCATCTACTGACCTGGTGACTTCCTCTCCAACTGATGATATCAGGCACACAGTTAATTACAGCAGCCACTTTACTGATTGTATCTGCACTCATCTCCCATCCCCTGATGCAGTTTTATTAATGAGAGAGAAACTTTATTCTTCCTTGATCAAAGTATCCGTTTCTTTCTTTTTCTTCACCATTCAGTTTGACGTTTCTCGTGCGTTGAGGAAGGTGAACACGAATATTTCACTCGTACAGTTAACAACAGATTTCATTCAGTCAAGGTACTCGCCCTCGAGAGGCCCCACCCTACCATAAGTATCTGATTTTATAAACCTGATTCTTAGTTAATTTAGCTCAAAAATATACCAACGTATATTTACGTGTCTGTAAACTCTCCGGATGAATCAAGGATCATTTCACAATCGCTGATAGTGGCCTCTTCTAGTACTGTTACGAGGGGCAACATAACCATTAATTTTTGTTCCTTTTCATATGAAAATCTGAAGAAGAATAGGCAAAGGTAAATTCGTTTATCGTATTTAGGCTTGCAAATATTGTTTAATGATTTGTAGGGCGTGCAGAGAGACAGAATCTGGTACAGAAATCAGCACTAATAAAAACAAGGTTGAGTTGAGCGAGATATTTAATGTCAATGTTGCTGACCCATCACTAGCCGCAATGTTAAGCTGGTTGTGACAGTCGAGGTCACTGTTAAGGCTAGGTGAGGCAATATTGGTCAGCATTAGGGGCTGGGTGTGGTTGTCGAGTTTACTACTAAGGCTGTTTGTGGCAGTAGAGGTCAGCACTAAGGCTGAGTGTGGCAGCAGAGGTCAGCACTAGGGCTGGGTGTGGCAGTAGAGGTCAGCACTAGGGCTGAGTGTGGCTGTAGAGGTCAGCGTTATGACTAGATGTGGCTGTGGAGGTCACCATTAGGGCCGGTTGAGGTACTGGTGGTCAACACTGGGGCTGGTTTTGGTGGTGCAGGCCAGCACTAGGGATGGGTGTGGCAGTCGAGCTTAATGCAAGGGTTAGGTGGGATAGTATAAGCCAGGACTAGGATAGGAGTGAGTGTGGCAATAAGGGTCATTACTGAGATGAATGTGTCAACAGAGGTCAGCATTGGGGCTGGATGTGAGTGCACCAATGCAGGAATTATCATGATGCACCTAAACCGATATGCTGCCGACAATGGCGAGAGACGATAGATTTTTCTTACTGAAGTCTAGTGTAGAAATTATATTTTAGATATCTTTCTCTCTCTCTCTCTCTCTCTCTCTCTCTCTCTCTCTCTCTCTATATATATATATATATATATATATATATATATATATATATATATATATATATATATATATATATATATATATGTGTATATATATATGTCCCATATTTGTAGCCAAAACTAAATGTAATGTTCATATATGAAATTTGTATTACTTTCTTAATGATGTAACATAATTACATAAATCAATACTCTCTTCCTCTTCAGATATGCATTCCTGGGTTTTATATAACAGAAGATTTTATTATCAGTTAAACATGACTCTAAAGACACGAAATGTTTTAGTTCTTGTTAGGAAACTAAAGCAGTTCAGACAAGATGAAGGAGTACCATACGGTCTGAAAAAATGCGTTATCGGTTCACCAACTTAGCCATTCAGTCCAAGTCAGTACAACTGGCTGTTCACCCACAGAAGAATCAGGGTTGGATAAAGCAGCAGAAGTCGGCACTACTGGTTTTCCTATCAGCGTGAGACAGCAGGTCTGCACTAATGGCCCTCCAAAGATATAAACGTGAGGCATCACAAGTCAGCACTACTGGCCTTCTGCAGACATCAGCGTGAGGCAGAACACGTTAACACTACTGGTCCTTCAAAATCAGCGTGAGGCAGCTGGTCAGCACTACAGGTCTTACAGTCTTAAGACCATACACGATTCGCTCCTTCAGGTTAACCCGTGGTGGTGGCCACACAGTTAACCACATATCCAGGTCATACATTGACCGTTCCTGTAGGTTGACTCGAGGTGGTGGCCACACAGTTAAACACATATCCAGGTCATACATTGACCGTTCCTGTAGGTTGACCAGAGGTGGTGGCCACACAGTTAACCACATATCCAGGTCATACATTGACCGTTCCTGTAGGTTGACCAGAGGTAGTGGCCACACAGTTAACTACGTCTCCAGGTCATACATGGACCTCTCTTACAGAGAGACATACACCAGTACCCAGAGTATGTGCTGTTGACCTTCTGGTGGATAAGTTACTTCTCCTCCAAGGTTATAACGTTGTGATAGTACATGGCGATGAGGAGGCTGGTCTGAGGGCGAGTTCCCACCAAGCGATTTCACTGTTTCCCTGATAATAGTAATTTGGTCTTCGGACCATATCCATATATCTGACCTGCCACTTAAGTCGGTAAGACATTACAAAGGTTTATAACTGTGGGATTTTTCTATTTTCCCTCTCTTTCCTTCTCTTGCCCTGTAGTTCGTAAATGTTACAATGTGTAAACAACTTACTTGAAAAAATATACTGTAAGTGATTCAGTAAATAGTTGTTAGCGCTTGTTATTGGACTCATGGGTTCTGAAACAATATAAGCGATGATTTTCATGATCTTTAGTACGTGCGTTCATCCATTTATATGACCGGCCTGCAACCACTGGCACATTTTTCGAACGTGGAGATAAAAATATATGAAAAACGCCATAAGGAGAGTGACAGGAAAAATATACTTCCACTTCAGAAGATATCAAATCCACTTTGATGTCTTTCTGATGGGTCTTTTTATTTCTTAAGCATATGGCTTTATAACAAAACTAAACTCTGAGCTACAGATAATCTTAAAGGAACGTGTCAATGAAGTGACATACAACGACCTGTTCCTGCATAGTAACACAATGGTCTACGGATCATTCATCAGTGTGATTACATATTGCAGTGGTGAATAATGTTAACTCCAAGGTGGTGTTATACAGTGGGCAAGACCAGTGGTGGCAACTGGTGTGGAGCCATACAGAGGGAGTGTATGTGATACCGACGTTTGTTGCAGCAAATCCTGCAGTGGTGTAGACTTGCTTCAGCCACGCACGTCTCAACCCCAGAAAATGTCAAGGGTTGCATCCGTTGTGTCTCGACAAGCTTCACAGTGATTTTCAGGGGCTACATCGTGTGGGCGATTGCATAAAGCGACAAATCATTCGCTCACTTGTTCTCCCCATCAATGAATTCTCTTCAAGATACACAAGTGGAGTCCACTTTGGATATCATTGTCTAACAAACGCAGTAGTGATGTAAATATTTCACAGTCTTGCTCATTAGGGTAGATTGGAAATTCGTCAGTAAAACTTTCACAGTAGTAGATGGTCATTTTCCAAAACGAATCCAAAATGGTGGAATAATGAAATAATGAAATGTCCAAGAAACTTACACACACAGAAACTCAAGGAGACGCATAATTAAGATGTTAGACTTAAGTATGAAGCATACATTCCTGAAAATAGCCTATGAAATCTTAAATAGGTTCATTGCTGTGTTAAGAGCAAGAGAATCAGTATCTATTTAAATGATCCATTAATTACGAAAAACTAGCAACTGGTTCAAGACAGCGAAACCATAACAAAGATTTTTAACTATTTTTTGCTAAGAGAACATGTTCTGCGACATTCTAACATAAAACCTGGAGATGTACTCTCGGCACTATATGGAAAAGCAAATAAAAGGGCAGGCCATGATAAGTCTTACCCAAGGCCAATGAAAGAGGTGGAAGGTGAGCTATTTAAGCCATTTACTTTTTTTCAGTTAGCCATTTGTTATGGGTAAATGTCCATAGGAATGGAAGTTTGTTATTGTAACACCAATTGTCACAGAAAGGAATGAATCACCGCTTAACGTCTGTAGTTAGTAACCTAATAGCAACCATCGTTTTGATTGTAAACTACTTCGTAAACTATTCTCAGCATAGGTTTCGACGAAATCGCTCGTCTAACAAATATGTCTCATTTATCTTACATCTACCATGCATGATGTTATATATTTAGATATTCATAAAAAAAGATGATAAAGTTCCGCATCATAGGTTACAGCAAAAATTAAAGTCACACGGCACAGATGGAATTGTACTTCGGTAGGTAGGAGACTGGTTGACTGGTCGTAAGAGTAGTAAGTAATAGTCAAACCTCAGAATGGTTACATGTAACAAGTGGTGTGCCTCAGAGATCAATGTTGGGACAGGTTTTCTTTCTCATATAAATTGATAATATTGATAGTGCAATATGATTATCATCATGGGCTGCACTGTACGATATCGAATCATGCAGAGGAAACTAGGGTGAGAAACAAAATTTACAACAGAAAATGAATGTCTACAGCTTCAAAGAGACATAGTCAAACTGATGTACTGGGCTCACAGATGGCAAATGAATTTATATATATACATATATATATATATATATATATATATATATATATATATATATATATATATATTTTTTTTTTTTTTTGCTTTGTCGCTGTCTCCTGCGTTTGCGAGGTAGCGCAAGGAAACAGACGAAAGAAATGGCCCAACCCACCCCCATACACATGTATATACATACGTCCACACAAGCAAATATACATACCTACTCAGCTTTCCATGGTTCACCTCACCATCTCACACCACACATTGTCCTCAAACATCTCATTTCCAGTACATCCATCCTCCTGAGCACAACTCTATCCATAGCCCACGCCTCGCAACCATACAACATTGTTGGAACCACTATTCTTTCAAACATACCCATTTTTGCTTTCCGAGATAATGTTCTCGACTTCCACACATTCTTCAAGGCTCCCAGGATTTTCGCCCCCTCCCCCACCCTATGATTCACTTCCGCTTCCATGGTTCCATCCGCTGCCAAATCCACCCCCAGATATCTAAAACACTTTACTTCCTACAGTTTTTCTCCATTCAAACTTACCACCCAATTGACTTGACCCTCAACCCTACTGTAACTAATTACCTTGCTCCTATGCACAATTTACTCTTAACTTTCTTCTTTCACACACTTTACCATACTCAGTCACCAGCTTCTGCAGTTTCTCACATGAATCAGCCACCAGCGCTGTATCATCAGCGAACAACAACTGACTCACTTCCAAAGCTCTCTCATCCACAACAGACTTAATACTTGCCCCTCTTTCCAAAACTCTTGCATTCACCTCCCTAACAACCCCATCCATAAACAAATCAAACAACCATGGAGACATCACACACCCCTGCCGCAAACCTACATTCACTGAGAACCAGTCACTTTCCTCTCTTCCTACACGTACACATGCCTTACATCCTCGATAAAAACTTTTCACTGCTTCTAACAACTTGCCTCCCACACCATATATTCTTAATACCTTCCACAGAGCATCTCTGTCAACTCTATCATATGCCTTCTCCAGATCCATAAATGCTAAATACAAATCCATTTGCTTTTCTAAGTATTTCTCACATACATTCTTCAAAGCAACCTGATCCACACATCCTCTACCACTTCTGAAACCACACTGCTCTTCCCCAATCTGATGCTCTGTACATGCCCTCACCCTCTCAATCAATACCCTCCCATATAATTTACCAGGAATACTCAACAAACTTATACCTCTGTAATTTGAGCACTCACTCTTATCCCCTTTGCCTTTGTACAATGGCACTATGCACGCATTCCGCCAATCCTCAGGCACCTCACCATGAGTCATACATACATTAAATAACCTTACCAACCAGTCAACAATACAGTCACCCCCTTTTTTAATAAATTCCACTGCAATACCATCCAAATCTGCTGCCTTGCCGGCTTTCATCTTCCTCAAAGCTTTTACTACCTCTTCTCTGTTTACCAAATCATTTTCCCTAACCCTCTCACTTTGCACACCACCTCGACCAAAACACCCTATATCTGCCACTTTATCATCAAACACATTCAACAAACCTTCAAAATACTCACTCCATCTCCTTCTCACATCACCACTACTTGTTATCACCTCTCCATTTGCGCCCTTCACTGAAGTTCCCATTTGCTCCCTTGTCTTATGCACTTTATTTACCTCCTTCCAGAACATCTTTTTATTCTCCCTAAAATTTAATGATACTCTCTCACCCCAACTCTCATTTGCCCTCTTTTTCACCTCTTGCACCTTTCTCTTGACCTCCTGTCTCTTTCTTTTATACATCTCCCACTCAATTGCATTTTTTCTCTGCAAAAATCGTCCAAATGCCTCTCTCTTCTCTTTCACTAATAATCTTACTTCTTCATCCCACCACTCACTACCCTTTCTAATCAACCCACCTCCCACTCTTCTCATGCCACAAGCATCTTTTGCGCAATCCATCACTGATTCCCTAAATACATCCCATTCCTCCCCCACTCCCCTTACTTCCATTGTTCTCACCTTTTTCCATTCTGTACTCAGTCTCTCCTGGTACTTCCTCACACAAGTCTACTTCCCACGCTCACTTACTCTCACCACCCTCTTCACCCCAACATTCACTCTTCTTTTCTGAAAACCCATACAAATCTTCACCTTAGCCTCCACAAGATAATGATCAGACATCCCTCCAGTTGCACCTCTCAGCACATTAACATCCAAAAGTCTCTCTTTCGCGCGCCTGTCAATTAACACGTAATCCAATAACGCTCTCTGGCCATCTCTCCTACTTACATACGTATACTTATGTATATCTCGCTTTTTAAACCAGGTATTACCAATCACCAGTCCTTTTTCAGCACATAAATCTACAAGCTCTTCACCATTTCCATTTTCAACACTGAACACCCCATGTATACCAATTATTCCCTCAACTGCCACATTACTCACCTTTGTATTCAAATCACCCATCACTATAACCCGGTCTCGTGCATCAAAACCACTAACACACTCATTCAGCTGCTCCCAAAACACTTGCCTCTCATGATCTTTCTTCTCATGCCCAGGTGCATATGCACCAATAATCATATATATATATATATATATATATATATATATATATATATATATATATATATATATATATATATAAGTTCATAGTTTTACATATCGGTGGTAGAATCAAAAAGGCAAGCTACAGCATGAATTTGGTTGGCGTAATAAAGGTAAATAAAGGGCAAATACTTGGGTGTAATAATCTTTGGTGACCCAAAGTCGAGTAAACAGTGTACAGAAACAGTAAAAAGGGCGAGCAAATATGCTTAATTCTAGGGTAGGACTTTCGAGTTTCAGTGTAGTCAGCTTATCATCACCCTTCATAAACTGCTGGAGCGTCTTCACCGTGAACATTTTCTTCACTTTTAGTCACCCTGCTTGAAAAAGATGTAGACAAAAATAGAGATAGTACGGCGGTGAGGTATCAAGATTATTCACGGACTGAGAAAAACCCTATTAGAGCCTACCAATTGACTTAAATCTATTTAGTTTAAGAAAAGAGGAAAGTTGATCAGTATCATCAAAGTCGTCGAATGTCTCGATATGATAATCTGCTTGTACTAGATACATTTATCCGATTGATAGATTGATAATTGATAAAAACTCATGTGCAAACGTTTTACTTCGAATGAGGGAAAGTACTTTATCTTCAACACGACTGTAAAAATGTAATAGTGCTTTACAAATCAGAGTAGTTGAAAGCCGTACATAGATATTTTTCTGAATATGATCGATGAATATCTCACTTCAAGTCCACCAATGACATTTCTGGTGCCTACATTGTTACATGAGAAGTTTACTGGTAATCTTTGAATTTATGATGTCTTCAGCGATCACAAACAGCCTCGAAAGGACCTAATGATGTGTTGTCTGAATTATTTTGTATTTTATTGTAAATTAGTGAAATTTTAATGACCCCTTAAGTTTCTTTATCAATATCCAAAAGAAATGATGATTTTTGTTTCATGTATCGTAACACAAATGAGCTTGAAGTCTCATAAGCCTTAGTGATCGAGATCCTTTGTTTTGTTTTTTTTTTTCATTCGGGCACAACAGGCAATGAATTATAGATTTAGAGCAGCATATATGTTGATTATCAATATCAGTGATCAGCAGCTTTGCTCACTCAGTTCCATACATAAACACCAGCGGTTCCGCCACATCATAATAATTACACATGATTGATATTGCTTTGCTCTGGTGCTTTGATAGCTGTGTTTGATAACACGGAGTAAATGAATATATTTTGTGATGAGCCGATGGTATCGAAATTATCCAGTGACTCTGCGTGGACTCGTTCCAAACACACCCGTATTATACACTTTTAAAGAAAAAGACATGAAGTATATTCACTCAAAATCCATATCTTCAACACCCAGAGGACTCTGGAGAGAGGTTATGTCTGACAGGTACCACACAATTTACCTCTAATGGAGAGAACTTGTGAAATTCCAGAAAATTAATTTGACATTTACGACATTAATGACCTTTGAATTGTTGTTTTTAGCAGTTAGGGTGTAGGGAAACCAGGGTGTCTGGTAAACAGGGTGTGGGAAGCTATGGTGTCTGGTAGGCAGGGTATGGGGAAGCTAGGGTGTCTGGTAGGCAGGGTGTGGGGAAGCTAGGGTGTCTGGTAGGCAGGGTGTGGGGAGTCTAGGGTGTCTGGTAGGCAGGGTGTGGGGAAGCTAGGGTGTCTGATAGGCAGGGTGTGGGGAAGCTAGGGTGTCTGGTAGGAAGGGTGTGGGGAAGCTAGGGTGTCTGGTAGGCAGGGTGTGGAGAAGCTAGGGTGTCCGGTAGGAGGGTGTGGGGAAGCTAGGGTGTCTGGTAGACAGGGTGTGGAGAAGCTAGGGTGTCTGGTAGGAAGGGTGTGGGGAAGCTAGGGTGTCTGGTAGGAAGGGTGTGGGGAAGCTAGGGTGTCTGGTAGGCAGGGTGTAGAGAAGCTAGGGTGTCTGGTAGGCAGGGTGTGGGGAGAAGCTAGGGTGTCTGGTAGGAAGGGTGTGGGGAAGCTCGGATGTCTTATGAGGAGGATGTGGAGAAGTTAGTGTGACTGGTGGACATGGTGTGTGGAAGCTAAGGTGTCTACTAAGCTGGATGTTGGGAAGGTAGGGTACCAGGCAGGTAGGGTGTCTGGTAGCCAGGATGTATGTATAGACATGAGGTATGCATGGAACCTAAACGTCTGGCAACCCATTGGCCTGAAAGCCTTCATGTTTTGAAGTCTGAAAAACTGGAGATATATATTGAGTTCTAGTGTACAGAAACTGGTACATATATGTGTCTGAATTTCTGGAAGCTTGGGGCTGTAGAAGTTATTAAGTTCTGACGATGTTCCTGGAACCCGAGGTGTCTTGACGCAAGTGTATATGGAAATCAAATTGTTTAGAAGTTCGTGTGTTTGGAAGTCTGTGCGACTGGAAGCTACTCTAGTAGTTACGGTGTCTGGCAGGCTTTGCTTCGTGCAGTTTGGTTGTCGTGGAACTTGGATATCTGAATGTTTGGTGAGCTTGATCGCAGGGGTCTGGAAATCAGGAGCAAATAGTTTTGTAATGAATGATGAGCTTATGCTTATACCTGAGTGCTTTGTAAACTGGATATCTTTAATCTTAAGTGAATAGATGTGAATGTGCCTGAAAACTTGAGTATTGCAAATATCATGTATTTCATGTACCTTAGGCCCGAACGTTTACTGAAAGTGTATGTGTCTTAGGGTCTGAAAGTCTGGATGTTGAAGGTTTCGGTGTCTGGAAGCCTGATTTTCCACAGGTGTCGTTGTCTGAAAGTCCACACATTTGAAAATCTAGCTACCTAGACGGGAAGAAAGACCGGATCCCCGGGTACTTGAGAAGCTGGGTATTCGTAAACTTGAGTAACTTGACACTGGAGCACCTGCTTATCTAAGCGTCTTGAATCCTGATTTCTGAGCAGCTTGTACTCTGAAAACGCTGGTGACTAGTTGATAGATATCTGGAAGACCTGGTACGTACTCGAAATCTGGGTATCTAAAAATCTAGATTCCTGGAAGCTTGGGCGTTTAGAGTTGCGGATGATCATAAATTCGTGAGTTTATATTCTTATGTGATCTAAATGTAAAGAATCTCGAGTGTCTAGATATTCAGACGTCTCTATGCAAGAGAAGCTGGAATCCTTGGTATCTGGAAGATAATGTCTATACATGTGTACCCTGAGATCTCAGGATGTTCGTGCCTTAATATCTATAAGTAGTAATGACTAGAAGATTTTATGAAAATTTGTATGTTTTAAAACATGCATTATCAAATAGTCTGGTTGTCTAAGGAACTTGGCTGTAGGGATTCATAATAATTTGAGTCTCAACGTTTGGAATCCCAGGTGTCTAAGGTTTTGGTTATTTAGAACATCACATCAGTATACAATGCGTGTACTAGCTTCTGTCCATCTGTCTGTCTCCCTCTGTCTGTGTGGTATACAACTTACGACAAACTTAAATCGCTATAATGGTTCTCACATCCCCTGTGAACAATCACTAATGTAGAGCACAGTCACATTTCTTCAGATCACTCGTGTTAAGGTCATGTTGTATAGTGACTGTTTGATTACTTCGCCGTTTACGAAAAGTCTTATCAAACTAGACGACTTTGTTTTCCATTGCACTTGATAATGTGTTGTCATCTCCCTCTTTTCGTTGTGGTGTCTCGGCTTTTCTCTCCCAGTTCAGAAGAGAAAAAAGAATCCACAATTTCACAGAGGCAGAGAACATTTTGCACCCCTAATGGTGTGCGAAATTAATGGCGTGTGTCTGCAGACTTTGGTATTACTTGAGGCTAATGGTGGTGGTTCCCTGGGTATTGAAGCTTGAGGCTGATGACGAGTGTTCTTGTATTGTTGACTCTTGAAGATAATGGTGATCGTTACTGTGGTGTTGATCCTTGAAGATAATGGTGATCGTTACTCTGGTGTTGATCCTTGAAGATAATGGTGATCGTTACTGCGGTGTTGATCCTTGAAGATAATGGTGATCGTTACTGTGGTGTTGATCCTTGAAGATAATGGTGATCGTTGCTGTGGTGTTAATCCTTGAAGATAATGGTGATCGTTACTGTGGTGTTCATCCTTGAAGATAATGGTGATCGTTGCTGTGGTGTTGATCCTTGAAGATAATGGTGATAGTTACTGCGGTGGTGATCCTTGAAGATAATGGTGATCGTTGCTGTGGTGTTGATCCTTGAAAATAATGGTGATCGTTGCTGTGGTGTTGATCCTTGAAGATAATGGTGATCGTTACTGTGGTGTTGATCCTTGAAGATAATGGTGATCGTTACTGTGGTGTTGATCCTTGAAGATAATGGTGATCGTTACTGTGGTGTTGATCCTTGAAGATAATGGTGATCGTTGCTGTGGTGTTGATCCTTGAAGATAATGGTGATCGTTACTGTGGTGTTGATCCTTGAAGATAATGGTGATCGTTACTGTGGTGTTGATCCTTGAAGATAATGCGTGTTGATCCTTGAAGATAATGGTGATCGTTACTGTGGTGTTGATCCTTGAAGATAATGGTGATCGTTACTGTGGTGGTGATCCTTGAAGATAATGGTGATCGATACTGTGGTGTTGATCCTTGAAGATAATGGTGATCGTTACTGTGGTGGTGATCCTTGAAGATAATGGTGATCGTTACTGTGGTGTTGATCCTTGAAGATAATGGTGATCGTTACTGTGGTGTTGATCCTTGAAGATAATGGTGATCGTTACTGTGGTGTTGATCCTTGAAGATAATGGTGATCGTTACTGTGGTGGTGATCCTTGAAGATAATGGTGATCGTTACTGTGGTGTTGATCCTTGAAGATAATGGTGATCGTTACTGTGGTGGTGATCCTTGAAGATAATGGTGATCGTTACTGTGGTGTTGATCCTTGAAGATAATGGTGATCGTTACTGTGGTGTTGATCCTTGAAGATAATGGTGACGTTACTGTGGTGTTGATCCTTGAAGATAATGGTGATCGTTACTGTGGTGGTATACTGTGGTGGTGATCCTTGAAGATAATGGTGATCGTTACTGTGGTGGTGATCCTTGAAGATAATGGTGATCGTTACTGTGGTGTTGATCCTTGAAGATAATGGTGATCGTTCCCATAATGATGATGTTTGAAGATAATGGTCATCGTTACCACATTGTTATTGGTGGCCAGCAATGCTGGTCTCCCTCACTCTACTGGTGCTTGGCAATAACATTGATCATAGTCACTGTATCTCCACAGTAATGGTGGGTATCTCCACAGTAATGGTGTACATCTCCACAGTAATGGTGAGTATCTCCACAGTAATGGTGTGTATCTCCACAGTAATGGTGTTTATCTCCACAGTAATGGTGTGTATCTCCACAGTAATGGTGAGTATCTCCACAGTAATGGTGAGTATCTCCACAGTAATGGTGTTTATCTCCACAGTAATGGTGGGTATCTCCACAGTAATGGTGAGTATCTCCACAGTAATGGTGAGTATCTCCACAGTAATGGTGTTTATCTCCACAGTAATGGTGTGTATCTCCACAGTAATGGTGTGTATCTCCACAGTAATGGTGAGTATCTCCACAGTAATGGTGTTTATCTCCACAGTAATGGTGGGTATCTCCACAGTAATGGTGAGTATCTCCACAGTAATGGTGAGTATCTCCACAGTAATGGTGAGTATCTCCACAGTAATGGTGAGTATCTCCACAGTAATGGTGGGTATCTCCACAGTAATGGTGAGTATCTCCACAGTAATTGTGTGTATCTCCACAGTAATGGTGTTTATCTCCACAGTAATGGTGAGTATCTCCACAGTAATGGTGAATATCTCCACAGTAATGGTGAATATCTCCACAGTAATGGTGAGTATCTCCACAGTAATGGTGAGTATCTCCACAGTAATGGTGAGTATCTCCACAGTAATGGTGTGTATCTCCACAGTAATGGTGAGTATCTCCACAGTAATGGTGTTTATCTCCACAGTAATGGTGGGTATCTCCACAGTAATGGTGAGTATCTCCACAGTAATGGTGGGTATCTCCACAGTAATGGTGAGTATCTCCACAGTAATTGTGTGTATCTCCACAGTAATGGTGTACATCTCCACAGTAATGGTGAGTATCTCCACAGTAATGGTGAATATCTCCACAGTAATGGTGAGTATCTCCACAGTAATGGTGAGTATCTCCACAGTAATGGTGTACATCTGCACAGTAATGGTGAGTATCTCCACAGTAATGGTGGGTATCTCCACTGTGAGTAGATACTTAAAAGTATTCAATGAGTATTTTCTACCTCATGATCGTTAATTTCATAGTTAAAGCTTCGTTACCAATGAAGTTTTGTTCTTTATTTTTTACAAACATATTTTTTTTTCAGTAACTTGCAAGAACTGTTGCCAACAGCAGAGATGCTACATCGACTCTCGTGGTGTGGCGGTTAGCGTTCCTAAACGCGACGCATTCACGGGCCGCCCATAGTCGAACGCATAGGTTCGAATCCTGGTTACGGCAGTTGTTCCACTGTCAACCCAGCTGTTCATCCACCCCTAGGGGTTGGTCGATAAAATGGGTACCTGGCACGGGCTAGGGTATATATAGCTTTAATGGGATGGCCTTCATTAGGGCCTCAACTGCCTGTGCCGTCTAATGGGATGGCTTTCATTAGGGCTTGAACAGCCATTGCCGTCTCAGCTAACATAAAAAAATATATGAATATCTTTATCATCTATATGTTGTGTGTCTCTCCTTCAAGTGTGTGAATCGTGCGTGACATCCTACTCCGTATAGTATGCCTTTGTATATGTCATACATTAGCTGGTCTTTGTGTATATTTCACCTGTTTGTATACGTAATCATACAGTCAGTGTTTGAATGCTGAGGGTCACTGCTCGACAGCGAGTCAATAGGTAGATGGCAGGTATTGCTTAAATCAGGTTATTTTATCCAACCAGCTTACCACAGTATGTAAATCAAAGAGTTTTCTTAATATCTGATGATTGTTGCAGGTGGCAGGAACCTCATATCGTCTGTAACACATAAATTACTAACAGTAAGCCTATTATTCATAATTCTCGTGTAGGATGAATACGGTGGAACCCATCACCAAGGAATTACGTCATGTTTCCAGTAGATTTAGATTGAGAAATTTCCTTGTACCTGTCTTCAGCTACACGAGATATTGCTCCTGGGTGACGAAGCACATTCTCCTGCCGCTGGTGGGACGTACAAAATGTTAAGAATTCAAGATAATCTGTCGTGGAAGATCAATACGCTAATTGTAGCAACTAGCCAACAAAAGTTGTATCTCAAAAACTCTCAGTAGTCTCCTTGCTGCCTAGCCTTGTAGCCTTGATTTACACTTTGGCTCAGTATTTACTTGCCACAATGTAATTACCTAGGTAACCGCACGTCAGGTTAGTCTGACAACCAAACCTCTGTTTAATATGGTAGTCTGCCTAAAGCATATTCTAGGACACCTCATTACTCTGACAAGAATAGCATTTTACAGGCTGTGTGGCTAGACTAAACGCTGCAGTAAAATTTAGTTTAAGATATACAGTTCAGTTTACTTTGATAAAAACACACTGGTGTAGTCACGGAATCACAAAACAGAGTTGAAGCTACAGAGCCACACGGTAGCTTAGCCTAATCATCACTAAACAGTTTAGTCTAAACTCCACACAACAGTTGAGTTTGGAAGCCACACAGTAGCTTCGTCTGGGAGTTATGCAAGAGCTAAGTGCGAGAGCCGCACAACAGCCTAATCAGGAAGCCATACATAATCTTAGTTTGGAGACTACACAACATATCAATCTGGTAACTCTAGTAAAGCCTTGTCTGGCATCTTATTGCTAAGAGGCACCATGCAGCTTACAATGGGAGCCCCACTGGATGGGCCATTCTTCGTCTGTTTCCTAGCGCTACTTCGCTGACGCGGGAAACAGCGATTATGTATAATAAAAGAAATTATATAATAATCCATTTACAGTACTCGGAGGAGATCTTAAATCGTGAGATCCCATCACTGAGATTATGAATATTTTCAAATAACTTAGTAAACTTTTGTAGCTATCATATGCCCGTCTAATCATTTAACGTACTCCATTCATCCACACTATGAATACATTTCTTTTTCTTTCTTAAAGGTTTCTTGTCGGGGTCTCATGGTATGCCCGCTGACTGCTCTGTATTTTAATCTTTCGAAGAACTACTCTGTTGACGTCATCGAAATGGTTTTGAAACTCGATGTTCGTGATGAAGTCACCTCGTCCTCTTTTCTTTTCCATGGTGGGCAAATCTAATATTTGACAGCAGACAGCTTGTCTTCGTCACTATTTTCTTAAGGTGGTACGCTAACTACAAGATGGATACAAAGTCGACTTGCAAATCCTTTTCACATACAGATTCCTTCAGCTTAGTTTTTGTTGGATGACATTCATATTTTAGCCTATCACCTGTATATCAAACACACTTTGGTTATTGTCTACGTTCTCCTCTAAGATGATGCAATATTCGCCACTGTATCTTCCTTCGTGTCCTTGAAATCACTGGCAAACATATCTGCAAGCACATTTGAGTATGAGTCCAGTCCATCTGTTAAATCACGTACATAGATCAAGAAGAGCAATGGTCCTTGGCTCGAGGTCGGTTGTGCACCAATAATGCATACATCAAGAAGAACAATGGTCACAGAGTCGAACTTCCAGGTTCACCAGTAATAACCATAATCCATCTCGGGAGGGATCCTCTGACATGCGTCCTTTGTTCCCTTCTAGTAGTTTCCCAACCATCGAAGGAATCTTTCCCTTTTTCCTTCTTGAAGATCAAACTTCTTCATGTCTCTTATGCGAGACATTATCCAATGTTTTCTGGCAGCCCAGAAATACACAGACCATCCACCTCCGTCTTTTATTTGAAATTAAACTTACTCTCTTTTATACTAGTGTGTATGATTTTATCCTTTATGTAAGAGTGTATTTTTAGGTCATGCATGAAAACTAATCTAGTTTATGGCATTAAAGCACATCACCAGCTCAACTGCTGTTATGTGTACTACAGTGCGAATGTATCTTCCGTCAGTCGTCGATGCAGCTGAAGGACTGGTGAGTGTGATATATCAGTCAGATAAAACGAATGAATAATTGCTGTTGTGAGGGTGTAAGACGAGAGAGGTGGGATCATGATCATGTCTGCCGTGAGAGTGTTAGACCACACCAACACCAGGGATCTGGCTCTTCCCTCACTGGTATAACCAATGTGTTAGATCACATCAACACCAGGGACCTAGCTCTTTCCTGTGGTATACCCACTGTGTTAGACCAAACCAGCACCGAGGACCTGGCTCTTCCCTGACTGGTATAACCAACAGCAGTCAGTCATCAGAGCTGATGCTTCCCATATTGCTCATGGTCTTACGGCAGGAGGAACTGTTATCCCTACCACTCAGATATCTACTGAATTTCTTATAAAATCTGCGGTGTCTTCACCTAACTTACTAAACTTAATCCATTCTAAGTTAGAAGTCTCATGCGATGGTTAACTATAAAGAGAAAAATGAAAATGTATGTTAAAAACTGTCTTTAGGAACCATTAGAATTTTTTGTCCCAATCAAATTTAATCTGGATATATCGTGTATGGTCCTTAAAATCATTGATTCTAAGGTTTAGTACCAGCGATGGTGAGTGTCCTCAATTTCACTGGCTTCCGTGTCTTGCCTTTTTAAAGGACAGGTGCTGGCGACCACAATCAATTGAAAACCACTGACGCCAGCAGTGTCCATAATGACCTCCCTATTATACTTAACTGTTTAAGACACGTTATAACTATACAAACAAGGCTTTACACAGGCGGTGAAGACAGAGCCCACAGTATTCTTGTGGGTGCTTCGCATATCAGATGTAAAAACCAACGGTAAAGGTTACGGGAGCTGGTAGCAAGAGAGGTTACTATGGCTGGTGTTGTTTGAATTTCAGCCCACCAGAGAGGTTACTATGGTTGGTGTTGTTTGAATTTCAGCCATATGTTTTGCATTTTAGTCGATTATATGTAATCATATTAAGCTCATCCAACATAATCTGCTTACGTTATTTTGTTATGTTTAATTACAGTTGCCCTGGAAACATTGAACAAACACTATTTTTCCTTTTTAAACGTCAGTTATTTCATAATCACGAGATTAAAGTCGATTAGATGAGGGTAGCCGGACCGGACATGTCCTTACCTAACGTAGGTTATGAACATTACATTTGATTGTACATAATAAGGTGAACTAAATCGGTTAAACCATACTGGCAGCATCAGTAATAGTGTACTATCCTGGCCTCCTACTACCTTTCCTGATGTTTATACATATACATACACAGAAATATACATATTTACACATGTATATATCAATACTAACTGTTTTCATCCATTTCCGTCGCTACCCCGCCACACACGAAAAAGCATTCACCCCCCCCCCCCCCCCCCCCCACACACACACACACACACACCTCCAGGGAGGCAGCGCCAGGAATAGACAAAAAAGGCCACATTCGCTCACACTCAGTCTCTAGCTATCATGTGTAATGCACCGAAACCACAGCTCCCTTTCCACATCCAGGCCCCACGAACCTTTCCATAGTTTACCCCACACTCTTCACATGCCCTGGTTCAATCCACTGACAGCACGTCGAACCCGGTATACCACATCGTTCCAATACACTCTATTTCTTGCACCCCTTTTACCCTCCTCTATTTTCAGGCCAGGCCCCAATCGCTCAAAATCATTTTCACTCCATCCTTCCACCTCCAATTTGGTTACCCGCTTCTCCTTCTTCCCAGTAATGCATAGACATATATATCCTCTTTGTCAATCTTTCCTAACATATTCTCCATGTGTCCAAACCATTTTAACTCACCCTCTTCTGCTTTCTCATCCACGCTCTTTTTATTACCACACATCTTTCTCCCCCTTTCATTACTTACTCCATCAAACAACCTCACAACACATATTGTCCTCAAACATATCATTTCCAACACATCCACCCTCCTCTGCCCGTGCCTCGCAACCACATAATATTGTTGGAGCCACTATTCCTTCGAACATACCCATTTTTGCTCTCCTATCCTAGATATCATTCTTGCCTTCCAGACATTCTTTAACACTTGCAGAACCTTTTGCTCCCTCCCCTACCCTGTGAGTGACTTCCGCTTCCATGGTTTCATTCGCTGCTAAGTCTACTCCCAAATATCTAAAATACTTCACTTCCTCCAGTTTTTCTCCAATCAAATTTGCCTCCCAATTACCTTGTCCCTCAACCCTACAGAACCTAATAACCTTGCTCTTATTCATATTTACTCTCACCTTTCTTCTTTAACACACTTTACCAAACTCAGTCACCAACGTCTGCAGTTTCTCATATGAATCAGGCAGCAGCGTTGAATCATCAGCGAACAACAACTGACTCACTTCCCAAGCTACCGCATCCACAACAGACTGCATACTTGCTCCTCTCTCCAAAACTCTTGCATTCACCTCCCTAACAACCCGTCCATAAACAAATTAAACAACCATGGAGACATCACGCACCCCTGCCGCAAACCTACATTCACTGAGAACCAATCATTTTCCTCTCTTCCTACTTGTAAACATGCCTTACATCATTGGTAAAAACTTTTCACTGCTGCTAGCAGCTTACCTCCTACACCATATATTCTTAATACCTTCCACAAAGCATCTCAATCCACTATATCATATGCCTTCTCCAGATCCATAGATGCTACACACAAATCCATCTGTTTTTCTAAGTATTTCTCACATACATTCTTCAAAGCAAACACTTGATTCACACATCCTCTACCACTTCTGAAACCACACTGTTCTTCCCCAATCTGATGCTCTGTACATGCCTTTACCCTCTCAATCAATACCCTCCCATAAATTTCCCAGGAATACTCAACGAACTTATGCCTCTATGATTTGAACACTTACCTTTATCCCCTATGTCTTTGTACAGTGGCACTATGCATGCATTTCACCAATCTGAGGCACTTCACCATGATCAGTACATACACTGAATATCCTTGCCAACCAATCAACAACATAGTCACCCCCTTTTTTTTATAGATTCCACTGTAATACTATCCAAACCCGCCGCCTTGCCGGCTTTCTTCTTTTGCAAAGCTTTCACTACCTCTTCTCTGTTCACCAAACAGTCCTCCCTGGCCCTCTCACATCGCACACCACCTCGACCAAAACACCTATATCTACCACTTTATCATCAAACACATTCAACAAACCTTCAAAATATTCACTGCCTCTCTTTCTCATTTCATCACTATTTATTACCTCTCTATTTGCCCTCTTCACCGATGTTCCCATTTATTCTCTTGTCTTACGGACTTTGTTTACCTCCTTCCAAAACATTGATTCTCACTGAATGTCTGTTCTCGGCAGGGGTGCATGATCTCTCCATGGTTGTTTAATTTGTTTATGGATGGGGTTGTTCGGGAGGTGAATGCAAGGGTTTTGGAGAGAGCGGCAAGTATGCTGACTGTTGTGGATGAGAGGGCATGGGAAGTGAGTCGGTTGCTGTTCGCTGGTGGCTGATTCGGGTAAGAAACGGCAGAAGCTGGTGACTGAGTTTGGTAAAGTGTGTGAAAGAAGAAAGCTGAGAGTAAATGTGAATAAAAGTAAGGTTATTAGGTATAGTGGGATTGAGGGCCAACTCAATTGGGAGGTAAGTTTGAATGGAGAAAAACTGGAGGAAGTGAAGTGTTTTAGATATCTGGGAATGGATTTGGCAGCGGATGGAACCATGGAAGCGGAAGTGAGCCACAGGGTGGGGGAGGAGCTGAAAGTTCTGGGAGCGTTGAAAAATGTGTGGAAGGCGAGAACATTATCTCGGAAAGCAAAAATAGGTATGTTTGAAGGAATAGTCGTTCCAACAATGTTATATGGTTGCGAGGCGTGGGCTATAGATAGAGTTGTGCGGAGGAGTGTGGATGTGTTGGAAATGAGATGTATGAGGACAATATGCGGTGTGAAATTGTTTGATTGAGTAAGTAATGAAAGGGTAAGAGAGATGTGTAGTAATTAAAAGAGTGTGGTTGAGAGAGCAGAAGAGGGTGTTTTGAAATGGTTTGGTCACATGGAGAGAATGAGTGAGGAAAGATTGACAAAGAAGATATGTGTGTCAGAGGTGTAGGGAACGAGGAGAAGTGGGAGGCCAAATTAGAGGTGGAAAGATGAAGTGAAAAAGACTTTGAGCGATCGTGGCCTGAACATGCAGGAGGGTGAAAAGCGTGCAAGGAATAGAGTGAATTGGAGCGATGTGGTATACAGGGGTTGACGTGCTGTCAGTGGATTGAATCAAGGCATGTGAAGCGTCTGGGGTAAACCATGGAAAGCTGTGTAGGTATGTATATTTGCGTGTGTGGACGTATGTACATGTGTATGGGGGGGGGTTGGGCCATTTCTTTCGTCTGTTTCCTTGCGCTACCTCGCAAACGCGGGAGACAGCGACAAAGTATAAAAAAAAAAAAAAAAAAAAAATAATATATATATAT
This sequence comes from Panulirus ornatus, assembly GCF_036320965.1. Classification (NCBI taxonomy): domain Eukaryota; kingdom Metazoa; phylum Arthropoda; class Malacostraca; order Decapoda; family Palinuridae; genus Panulirus; species Panulirus ornatus. The sequence continues at coordinate 21,427,836 of NC_092237.1, read as the reverse complement.
ATATATATATATATATATATATATATATATATATATATATACATATATATATATACAAATAAAGTGTATATGAACGCGCACCTTCATAGAACATACAAAGCTCAAACAGCCAGGATCGAACCTAGTTCGATCCTGGCTGTTGGAGCTTTGTATGATATATATATATATATATATATATATATATATATATATATATATATATATATATATATATATATATATATATATATATATATATATTTTTTGTGCTTTGTCGCTGTGTCCCGCGTTTGCGAGGTAGCGCAAGGAAACAGACGAAAGAAATGGCCCAACCCACCCCCATACACATGTATATACATACGTCCACACATGCAAATATACATACCTACACAGCTTTCCATGGTTTACCCCAGACGCTTCACATGCCTTGATTCAATCCACTGACAGCACGTCAACCCCGGTATACCACATCGCTCCAATTCACTCTATTCCTTGCCCGCCTTTCACCCTCCTGCATGTTCAGGCCCTGATCACACAAAATCTTTTTCACCCCATCTTTCCACCTCCAATTTGGTCTCCCTCTTCTCCTCGTTCCCTCCTCCTCCGACACATATATCCTCTTGGTCAATCTTTCCTCACTCATTCTCTCCATGTGCCCAAACCATTTCAAAATACCCTCTTCTGCTCTCTCAACCACGCTCTTTTTATTTCCACACATCTCTCTTACCCTTACGTTACTTACTCGATCAAACCACCTCACACCACACATTGTCCTCAAACATCTCATTTCAATCACATCCATCCTCCTGCGCACAACTCTATCCATAGCCCACGCCTCGCAACCATACAACATTGCTGGAACCACTGTTCCTTCAAACATACCCATTTTTGCTTTCCGAGATAATGTTCTCGACTTCCAAACATTCTTCAAGGCTCCCAGAATTTTCGCCCCCTCCCCCACCCTATGATCCACTTCCGCTTCCATGGTTCCATCCACTGCCAGATCCACTCCCAGATATCTAAAACACTTCACTTCCTCCAGTTTTTCTCCATTCAAACTCACCTCCCAATTGACTTGACCCTCAACCCTACTGTACCTAATAACCTTGCTCTTATTCACATTTACTCTTAACTTTCTTCTTTCACACACTTTACCAAACTCAGTCACCAGCTTCTGCAGTTTCTCACATGAATCAGCCACCAGCGCTGTATCATCAGCGAACAACAACTGACTCACTTCCCAAGCTCTCTCATCCACAACAGACTTCATACTTGCCCCTCTTTCCAAAACTCTTGCATTCACCTCCCTAACAACGCCATCCATAAACAAATTAAACAACCATGGAGACATCACACACCCCTGCCGCAAACCTACATTCACTGAGAACCAATCACTTTCCTCTCTTCCTACACGTACACATGCCTTACATCGTCGATAAAAACTTTTCACTGCTTCTAGCAACTTGCCTCCCACACCATATATTCTTAATACCTTCCACAGAGCATCTCTATCAACTCTATCATATGCCTTCTCCAGATCCATAAATGCTACATACAAATCTATTTGCTTTTCTAAGTATTTCTCACATACATTCTTCAAAACAAACACCTGATCCACACATCCTCTACCACTTCTGAAACCACACTGCTCTTCCCCAATCTGATGCTCTGTACATGCCTTCACCCTCTCAATCAATACCCTCCCATATAATTTACCAGGAATACTCAACAAACTTATACCTCTGTAATTTGAGCACTCACTCTTATCCCCTTTGCCTTTGTACAATGGCACTATGCACGCATTTCGCCAATCCTCAGGCACCTCACCATGAGTCATACATACATTAAATAACCTTACCAACCAGTCAAAAATACAGTCACCCCCTTTTTTGAAAAAATTCCACTGCAATACCATCCAAACCTGCTGCCTTGCCGGCTTTCATCTTCCGCAAAGCTTTTACTACCTCTTCTCTGTTTACCAAATCATTTTCCCTAGCCCTCTCACTTTGCACACCACCTCGACCAAAACACCCTATATCTGCCACTCTATCATCAAACACATTCAACAAACCTTCAAAATACTCACTCCATCTCCTTCTCACATCACCACTACTTGTTTTCACCTCCCCATTTGCGCCCTTCACTGAAGTTCCCATTTGCTCCCTTGTCTTACGCACTTTATTTACCTCCTTCCAGAACATCTTTTTATTCTCCCTAAAATTTAATGATACTCTCTCACCCCAACTCTCATTTGCCCTTTTTTTCACCTCTTGCACCTTTCTCTTGGCCTCCTGTCTCTTTCTTTTATACATCTCCCACTCAATTGCATTTTTTCCCTGCAAAAATCGTCCAAATGCCTCTCTCTTCTCTTTCACTAATACTCTTACTTCTTCATCCCACCACTCACTACCCTTTCTGATCAACCCACCTCCAACTCTTCTCATGCCACAAGCATCTTTTGCGCAATCCATCACTGATTCCCTAAATACATCCCATTCCTCCCCCACTCCCCTTACTTCCATTGTTCTCACCTTTTTCCATTCTGTACTCAGTCTCTCCTGGTACTTCCTCACACAAGTCTCCTTCCCAAGCTCACTTACTCTCACCACCCTCTTCACCCCAACATTCACTCTTCTTTTCTGAAAACCCATACAAATCTTCACCTTAGCCTCCACAAGATAATGATCAGACATCCCTCCAGTTGCACCTCTCAGCACATTAACATCCAAAAGTCTCTCTTTCGCGCGCCTGTCAATTAACACGTAATCCAATAACGCTCTCTGGCCATCTCTCCTATTTACATAAGTATACTTATGTATATCTCGCTTTTTAAACCAGGTATTCCCAATCATCAGTCCTTTTACAGCACATAAATCTACAAGCTCTTCACCATTTCCATTTACAACACTGAACACCCCATGTATACCAATTATTCCCTCAACTGCCACATTACTCACCTTTGCATTCAAATCACCCATCACTATAACCCGGTCTCGTGCATCAAAACCACTAACACACTCATTCAGCTGCTCTCAAAACACTTGCCTCTCATGATCTTTCTTCTCATGCCCAGGTGCATATGCACCAATAATCACCCATCTCTCTCCATCAACTTTCAGTTTTACCGATATCAATCCCCTTTTTTAAAGGGGAAGTAAATGTTTATAGTTGTGTTCCTGGAGTGATAGTTTTCATACATGGTGCTTTGACAAGAAAATAGTGAAATTGGAAAAAATGTAGCTTAGACATTGAAGCTTATTGATACAGTGGTTAAATTGATGAGAACTACTATTGACGTTTGTGTAAATAAATTATACATTTCCTTTTTCCATAGCCAGAGGTTGAATCATTATGTGACATTCATTTTTTCATTTCATTTCAAGCTAGAAATTTCAGTTTTCTAAATTGTTTCTTACATTTTTCATATGTATATATATGTATGTGTGTGTGTGTGTATATGTGCGTATGTATGTGTATGTGTGTGTATGTGTATATATATATATATATATATACATATATATATATATATATATATATATATATATATATATATATATATATATATATATATATATATATATATATATATATATTATCCCTGGGGATAGGGGTGAAAGAATACTTCCCACGCATTCCTCGCGTGTCGTAGAAAGCGAATAGAGGGGACGGGAGCGGGGGGCCAGAAATCCTCCCCTCCTTGTATTTTTTTTAACTTTCTAAAATGGGAAACAGAAGGAGTCACGCGGGGAGTGCTCATCCTCCTCGAAGGCTCAGATTGGGGTGCCTAGATGTGTGTGGATGTAACCAAGATGTGAAAAAAGGAGAGATAGGTAGTATGTTTGAGGAAAGGAACCTGGATGTTTTGGCTCTGAGTGAAATGAAGCTCAAGGGTAAAGGGGAAGAGTGGTTTGGGAATGTCTTGGGAGTAAAGTCAGGGGTTAGTGAGAGGACAATAGCAAGGGAAGGAGTAGCAGTACTCCTGAAACAGGAGTTGTGGGAGTATGTGATAGAATGTAAGAAAGTAAATTCTCGATATATATATATATATATATATATATATATATATATATATATATTTTTTTTTTTATACTTTGTCGCTGTCTCCCGCGTTTGCGAGGTAGCGCAAGGAAACAGACGAAAGAAATGGCCCAACCCACCCCCATATACATGTATATACATACGTCCACACACGCAAATATACATACCTACACAGCTTTCCATGGTTTCCCCAGACGCTTCACATGCCTTGATTCAATCCACTGACAGCACGTTAACCCCGGTATACCACATCGCTACAATTCACTCAATTCCTTGCCCTCCTTTCACCCTCCTGCATGTTCAGGCCCCGATCACACAAAATCTTTTTCACTCCATCTTTCCACCTCCAATTTGGTCTCCCTCTTCTCCTTGCTCCCTCCACCTCCGACACATATATCCTCTTGGTCAATCTTTCCTCACTCATCCTCTCCATGTGCCCAAACCACTTCAAAACACCCTCTTCTGCTCTCTCAACCACGCTCTTTTTATTTCCACACATCCCTCTTACCCTTACGTTACTCACTCGATCAAACCACCTCACACCACACATTGTCCTCAAACATCTCATTTCCAGCACATCCATCCTCCTGCGCACAACTCTATCCATAGCCCACGCCTCGCAACCATACAACATTGTTGGAACCACTATTCCTTCAAACATACCCATTTTTGCTTTCCGAGATAATGTTCTCGACTTCCACACATTCCTCAAGGCCCACAGAATTTTCGCCCCCTCCCCCACCCTATGATCCACTTCCGCTTCCATGGTTCCATCCGCTGCCAGATCCACTCCCAGATATCTAAAACACTTCACTTCCTCCAGTTTTTCTCCATTCAAACTCACCTCCCAATAGACTTGACCCTCAACCCTACTGTACCTAATAACCTTGCTCTTATTCACATTTACTCTTAACTTTCTTCTTCCACACACTTTACCAAACTCAGTCACCAGCTTCTGCAGTTTCTCACATGAATCAGCCACCAGCGCTGTATCATCAGCGAACAACAACTGACTCACTTCCCAAGCTCTCTCATCCCCAACAGACTTCATACTTGCTCCTCTTTCCAAAACTCTTGCATTTACCTCCCTAACAACCCTGTCCATAAACAAATTAAACAACCATGGAAACATCACACACCCCTGCCGCAAACCTACATTCACTGAGAACCAATCACTTTCCTCTCTTCCTACACGTACACATGCCTTACATCCTCGATAAAAAGTTTTCACTGCTTCTAACAACTTTCCTCCCACACCATATATTCTTAATACCTTCCACAGAGCATCTCTATCAACTCTATCATATGCCTTCTCCAAATCCATAAATGCTACATACAAATCCATTTGCTTTTCTAAGTATTTCTCACATACATTCTTCAAAGCAAACACCTGATCCACACATCCTCTACCACTTCTGAAACCAAACTGCTCTTCCCCAATCTGATGCTCTGTACATGCCTTCACCCTCTCAATCAATACCCTCCCATATAATTTACCAGGAATACTCAACAAACTTATACCTCTGTAATTTGAGCACTCACTCTTATCCCCTTTGCCTTTGTACAATGGCACTATGCACGCATTCCGCCAATCCTCAGGCACCTCACCATGAGTCATACATACATTAAATAACCTTACCAACCACTCAACAATACAGTCACCCCCTATTTTAATAAATTCCACTGCAATACCATCCAAACCTGCTGCCTTGCCGGCTTTCATCTTCCGCAAAGCTTTCACTACCTCTTCTCTGTTTACCAAATCATTTTCCCTAACCCTCTCACTTTGCACACCACCTCGACCAAAACACCCTATATCTGCCACTCTATCATCAAACACATTCAACAAACCTTCAAAATACTCACTCCATCTCCTTCTCACATCACCACTACTTGTTATCACCTCCCCATTTGCGCCCTTCACTGAAGTTCCCATTTGCTCCCTTGTCTTACGCACTTTATTTACCTCCTTCCAGAACATCTTTTTATTCTCCCTAAAATTTAATGATACTCTCTCACCCCAACTCTCATTTGCCCTTTTTTTCACCTCTTGCACCTTTCTCTTGACCTCCTGTCTCTTTCTTTTATACATCTCCCACTCAATTTCATTTTTTCCCTGCAAAAATCGTCCAAATGATTCTCTCTTCTCTTTCACTAATACTCTTACTTCTTCATCCCACCACTCACTACCCTTTATAATCAACCCACCTCCCACTCTTCTCATACCACAAGCATCTTTTGCGCAATCCATCACTGATTCCCTAAATACATCCCATTCCTCCCCCACTCACCTTACTTCCATTGTTCTCACCTTTTTCCATTCTGTACTCAGTCTCTCCTGGTACTTCCTCACACAGGTCTCCTTCCCAAGCTCACTTACTCTCACCACCCTCTTCACCCCAACATTCACTCTTCTTTTCTGAAAACCCATACAAATCTTCACCTTAGCCTCCACAAGATAATGATCAGACATCCCTCCAGTTGCACCTCTCAGCACATTAACATCCAAAAGTCTCTCTTTCGCACGCCTGTCAATTAACACGTAATCCAATAACGCTCTCTGGCCATCTCTCCTACTTACATAAGTATACTTATGTATATCTCGCTTTTTAAACCAGGTATTCCCAATCATCAGTCCTTTTTCAGCACATAAATCTACAAGCTCTTCACCATTTCCATTTACAACACTGAACACCCCATGTATACCAATTATTCCCTCAACTGCCACATTACTCACCTTTGCATTCAAATCACCCATCACTATAACCCGGTCTCGTGCATCAAAACCACTAACACACTCATTCAGCTGCTCCCAAAACACTTGCCTCTCATGATCTTTCTTCTCATGCCCAGGTGCATATGCACCAATAATCACCCACCTCTCTCCATCAACTTTCAGTTTTACCAATATTAATCGAGAATTTACTTTCTTACATTCTATCACATACTCCCATAACTCCTGTTTCAGGAGTATTGCTACTCCTTCCCTTGCTCTTGTCCTCTCACTAACCCCTGACTTTACTCCCCAGACATTCCCAAACCACTCAGAGCCAAAACATCCAGGTTCCTTTCCTCAAACATACTACCTATCTCTCCTTTTTTCACATCTTGGTTACATCCACACACATTTAGGCACCCCACTCTGAGCCTTCGAGGAGGATGAGCACTCCCCGCGTGACTCCTTCTTCTGTTTCCCATTTTAGAAAGTTAATACAAGGAGGGGAGGATTTCTGGCCCCCCGCTCCCGTCCCCTCTAGTCGCTTTCTACGACACGCGAGGAACACGTGGGAAGTATTCTTTCACCCCTATCCCCAGGGATAATATACATATATATATACATATACACATACACAAACATACACACACACACGCACACACACACACACACACACACACACACACACACACACACACACACGCATATATATACATATGAAAAATGTAAGAAACAATTTAGAAAACTTAAACTTCTAGCTTGAAATGAATGAAAAAATGAATGTCACATAATGGTTCAACCTCTGTCTATGGAAAAAGGAAATGTATAATTTATTTACACAAACGTCAATAGCAGTTCTCATCAATTTAACCACTGTATCAATAAGCTTCAATGTCTAAGCTACATTTTTCTCCAATTTCACTATTTTCTTGTCAAGACACCATGTATGAAAACTATCACTCCAGTAACACAACTATAGACATTTACTTCCCCTTTAAAAAAGGTTCTGGGGAAGTCTGTCTCGATATATATATATATATATATATATATATATATATATATATATATATATATATATATATATATATATATATATATATATTTTTTTTTTTTTTTTTTTTCTTTGTCGCTCTCTCCCGCGTTTGCGAGGTAGCGCAAGGAAACAGACGAAAGAAATGGCCCAACCCACCCCCATACACATGTATATACATACACGTCCACACACGCAAATATACATACCTACACAGCTTTCCATGGTTTACCCCAGGCACTTCACATGCCCTGATTCAATCCACTGACAGCACGTCAACCCCAGTATACCACATCGATCCAATTCACTCTATTCCTTGCCCTCCTTTCACCCTCCAGCATGTTCAGGCCCGGATCACTCAAAATCTTTTTCACACCATCTTTCCACCTCCAATTTGGTCTCCCACTTCTCCTCGTTCCCTCCACCTCCGACACATATATCCTCTTGGTCATTCTTTCCTCACTCATTCTCTACATGTGACCAAACCATTTCAAAACACCCTCTTCTGCTCTCTCAACCACGCTCTTTTTATTTCTACACATCTCTCTTACCCTTACGTTACTTACTCGATCAAACCACCTCACACCACACATTGTCCTCAAACATCTCATTTCCAGCACATCCACCCTCCTGCGCACAACTCTATCCATAGCCCACGCCTCGCAACCATACAACATTTTTGGAACCACTATTCCTTCAAACATACCCATTTTTGCTTTCCGAGATAATGTTCTCGACTTCCACACATTCTTCAAGGCTCCCAGGATTTTCGCTCCCTCCGCCACCCTATGATCCACTTCCGCTTCCATGGTTCCATCCGCTGCCAGATCCACTCCCAGATATCTAAAACGCTTTACTTCCTCCAGTTTTTCTCCATTCAAACTTACCTCCCAATTGACTTGACCCTCAACCCTACTGTACCTAATAACCTTGCTCTTATTCACATTTACTCTTAACTTTCTTCTTTCACACACTTTACCAAACTCAGTCACCAGCTTCTGCAGTTTCTCACATGAATCAGCCACCAGCGCTGTATCATCAGCGAACAACAACTGACTCACTTCCCAAGCTCTCTCATCCCCAACAGACTTCATACTTGCCCCTCTTTCCAAAACTCTTGCATTTACCTCCCTAACAACCCTATCCATAAACAAATTAAACAACCATGGAGACATCACACACCCCTGTCGCAAACCTACATTCACTGAGAACCAATCACTTTCCTCTCTTCCTACACATGCACATGCCTTACATCCTCGATAAAAACTTTTCACTGCTTCTAACAACTTTCCTCCCACACCATATATTCTTAATACCTTCCACAGAGCATCTCTATCAACTCTATCATATGCCTTTTCCAGATCCATAAATGCTACATACAAATCCATTTGCTTTTCTAAGTATTTCTCACATACATTCTTCAAAGCAAACACCTGATCCACACATCCTCTACCACTTCTGAAACCACACTGCTCTTCCCCAATCTGATATATATATATATATATATATATATATATATATATATATATATATATATATATATATATATATATATATATATATATATATATATTTTTTTTTTTTCTTTTTTTTTTGCTTTGTCGCTCTCTCCCGCGTTTGCGAGGTAGCGCAAGGAAACAGACGAAAGAAATGGCCAGACCCACCCCCATACACATGTATATACATACACGTCCACACACGCAAATATACATACCTACACAGCTTTCCATGGTTTACCCCAGGCGCTTCACATGCCCTGATTCAATCCACTGACAGCACGTCAACCCCAGTATACCACATCGATCCAATTCACTCTATTCCTTGCCCTCCTTTCACCCTCCAGCATGTTCAGGCCCGGATCACTCAAAATCTTTTTCACACCATCTTTCCACCTCCAATTTGGTCTCCCACTTCTCCTCGTTCCCTCCACCTCCGACACATATATCCTCTTGGTCATTCTTTCCTCACTCATTCTCTACATGTGACCAAACCATTTCAAAACACCCTCTTCTGCTCTCTCAACCACGCTCTTTTCATTTCCACACATCTCTCTTACCCTTACGTTACTTACTCGATCAAACCACCTCACACCACACATTGTCCTCAAACATCTCATTTCCAGCACATCCACCCTCCTGCGCACAACTCTATCCATAGCCCACGCCTCGCAACCATACAACATTTTTGGAACCACTATTCCTTCAAACATACCCATTTTTGCTTTCCGAGATAATGTTCTCGACTTCCACACATTCTTCAAGGCTCCCAGGATTTTCGCTCCCTCCGCCACCCTATGATCCACTTCCGCTTCCATGGTTCCATCCGCTGCCAGATCCACTCCCAGATATCTAAAACGCTTTACTTCCTCCAGTTTTTCTCCATTCAAACTTACCTCCCAATTGACTTGACCCTCAACCCTACTTTACCTAATAACCTTGCTCTTATTCACATTTACTCTTAACTTTCTTCTTTCACACACTTTACCAAACTCAGTCACCAGCTTCTGCAGTTTGTCCCATGAATCAGCCACCAGCGCTGTATCATCAGCGAACAACAACTGACTCACTTCCCAAGCTCTCTCATCCCCAACAGACTTCATACTTGCCCCTCTTTCCAAAACTCTTGCATTTACCTCCCTAACAACCCTATCTATAAACAAATTAAACAACCATGGAGACATCACACACCCCTGTCGCAAACCTACATTCACTGAGAACCAATCACTTTCCTCTCTTCCTACACGTGCACATGCCTTACATCCTCGATAAAAACTTTTCACTGCTTCTAACAACTTTCCTCCCACACCATATATTCTTAATACCTTCCACAGAGCATCTCTATCAACTCTATCATATGCCTTTTCCAGATCCATAAATGCTACATACAAATCCATTTGCTTTTCTAAGTATTTCTCACATACATTCTTCAAAGCAAACACCTGATCCACACATCCTCTACCACTTCTGAAACCACACTGCTCTTCCCCATTCTGATATATATATATATATATATATATATATATATATATATATATATATATATATATATATATATATATATATATATATATATACATATATATATATTTTTTCTTTTTTTTTTGCTTTGTCGCTCTCTCCCGCGTTTGCGAGGTAGCGCAAGGAAACAGACGAAAGAAATGGCCAGACCCACCCCCATACACATGTATATACATACACGTCCACACACGGAAATATACATACCTACACAGCTTTCCATGGTTTACCCCAGGCGCTTCACATGCCCTGATTCAATCCACTGACAGCACGTCAACCCCAGTATACCACATCGATCCAATTCACTCTATTCCTTGCCCTCCTTTCACCCTCCAGCATGTTCAGGCCCCGATCACTCAAAATCTTTTTCACACCATCTTTCCACCTCCAATTTGGTCTCCCACTTCTCCTTGTTCCCTCCACCTCCGACACATATATCCTCTTGGTCAATCTTTCCTCACTCATTCTCTCCATGTGACCAAACCATTTCAAAACACCCTCTTCTGCTCTCTCAACCACGCTCTTTTTATTTCAACACATCTCTCTTACCCTTACGTTACTTACTCGATCAAACCACCTCACACCACACATTGTCCTCAAACATCTCATTTCCAGCACATCCACCCTCCTGCGCACAACTCTATCCATAGCCCACGCCTCGCAACCATACAACATTTTTGGAACCACTATTCCTTCAAACATACCCATTTTTGCTTTCCGAGATAATGTTCTCGACTTCCACACATTCTTCAAGGCTCCCAGGATTTTCGCCCCCTCCGCCACCCTATGATCCACTTCCGCTTCCATGGTTCCATCCGCTGACAGATCCACTCCCAGATATCTAAAACCCTTTACTTCCTCCAGTTTTTCTCCATTCAAACTTACCTCCCAATTGACATGACCCTCAACCCTACTGTACCTAATAACCTTGCTCTTATTCACATTTACTCTTAACTTTCTTCTTTCACACACTTTACCAAACTCAGTCACCAGCTTCTGCAGTTTCTCACATGAATCAGCCACCAGCGCTGTATCATCAGCGAACAACAACTGACTCACTTCCCAAGCTCTCTCATCCACAACAGACTTCATACTTGCCCCTCTTTCCAAAACTCTTGCATTGACCTCCCTAACAACCCCATCCATAAACAAATTAAACAACCATGGAGACATAACACACCCCTGCCGCAAACCTACATTCACTGAGAACCAATCACTTTCCTCTCTTCCTACACGTACACATACCTTACATCTTCGATAAAAACTTTTCACTGCTTCTAACAACTTGCCTCCCACACCATATATTCTTAATACCTTCCACAGAGCATCTCTATCAACTCTATCATATGCCTTCTCCAGATCCATAAATGCTAAATACAAATATATACATTTATTTTTATCTATTTATATCTATTTTGCTTTGTTGCTGTCTCCCGCGTTAGTGAGGTAGTGCAAGGAAACAGACTAAAGAATGGCCCAACCCACTGACATACACATGTATATACATACACGTCCACACACGCAAATATACATACCTATACATCTCAACGTATACATATATATACACACACAGACATATACATATATACACATATACATAATTCATACTGTCTGCTTTATTCATTCCCATCGCCACCTCGCCACATATGAAATAACAACCCCCTCCCCACTCATGTGTGCGAGGTAGTGCTAGGAAAAGACAACAAAGTCCCCATTCGTTCACGCTCAGTCTCTAGCTGTCATGTAATAATGCACCGAAACCACAGCTCCCTTTCTACATCCAGGCCCCACACAACTTTCCATGGTTTACTCCAGACGCTTCACATGCCCTGGTTCAATCCACTGACCGCACGTCGACCCCAGTATACCACATCGTTCAAATTCACTCTATTCCTTGCACGCCTTTCACCCTCCTGCATGTTCAGGACCCGATCACTCAAAATCTTTTTCACTCCATCTTTCCACCTCCAATTTGGTCTCCCACTTCTCGTTCCCTCTACCTCTAACACATATATCCTCTTGGTCAATCTTTCCTCACTCATTCTCTCCATGTGCCCAAACCATTTCAAAACACCCTCTTCTGCTCTCTCAACCACATTCTTTTTATTATCACACATCTCTCTTACCCTATTATTATTTACTCGATCAAACCACCTCACACCACATATCGTCCTCAAACATCTCATTTCCAGCACATCCACCCTCCTGCGCACAACTCTATTAATAGCCCACGCCTCACAACCATACAACATTCTTGGAACCACTATTCCTTCAAACATACCCATTTTTGCTTTCCGAGATAATGTTCTCGACTTCCACACATTCTTCAACGCTCCCAGAATTTTCGCCCCCTCCCCCACCCTATGGTTCACTTCCGCTTCCATGGTTCCATCCGCTACCAAATATATATATATACATATATATATATATATATATATATATATATATATATATATATATATATATATATATATATATATATATATATTTTTTTTTTTTTTCATACTATTCGCTATTTCCCGCGATAGCGAGGTAGCGTTAAGAACAGAGGACTGGGCCTTTAAGGGAATATCCTCACCTGGACCTCTTCTCTGTTCCCTCTTTTGGAAACTTAAAAAAGAAGGAAAAAAAAAACGAGAGGGGAGGATTTCCAGCCCCCCGCTCCCTTCCCTTTTAGTCGCCTTCTACGACACGCAGGGAATACGTGGGAAGTATTCTTTCTCCCCTATCCCCAGGGAATATATATATATATATATATATATATATATATATATGGCGAGAGATGGGTGATTATTAGTGCTTATACATATGGCAAAAGGAAGAAAGATCTTGAGAGGAAGTCTTTTGGGAGCAGCTGAGTGACCGTGTCAGCAGTTCTGATGTTTGATTTGAAAGCGAAGGGGACTGATATGGCAGTTGAAGGTATAATTGGGGCGCATGGGGTATTCAGTGTTGTGAATGGAAATGGTAAACAGCTTGTGGAGTTGTGCGCTGAAAAAAGGCTGGTAATTGGGAATACCTAGTTTAAACGGAGGGACATACACAGTCATATGTGTATGAGTAGGAAAGGTATGCCTATGGATTGATAGGCATATAAGAAAGAGACTTTTCATTGCAAATGTGCTGAAAGGGATAACTGGTAGGGTGTCGATTGCTATCTTGTGGTGGCTAGGTTGAGATTTGTAGAAGTTTAGGAAAAGAGGAAACAATATCGGTGAAAAGAAAAGAGTGAAGGTGAGCAAGCTTGAAAGAGAGACTTGTGTAAAGTAATACTAAGAGAGATTGAGTGTAGAAAGACAAAAGTTGTGAGTAAATGAGGCAATGGGAGTGGATGAGGACTTAGAGGTGCATGTACTTAGCGAAACAGCGATAGCATGTGCGAAGATGCATGTAGCATACGGAATTTGGGAGGTGAGCAGATTAGAAAAGGTAGTGAATGGTGGGATGAAGAAGTCATGTTGCTAGTGAAAGAAAACAGAAATGCGTTTGGGCAGTGCTTACAGTATTTACGGAGAGGTGGGGATGTATAAGACAAGGTAGCAGGAGGTTAAAAGGAAGGTGCTGAGGTTGAAAAAGAGGACAAATGAGAGTTGGGGTGAGCGAGTATCAAGTTAACTTTAGGAAGAATAAGATATTCTGCAAGGAGCTTAATGTTATGTGAAAAACTAGGGAACAAATTTGAACATCAATGGAGAGGGTAAAAGGAGAAGAGGCAACAGGTAGTGATGAGGCGAGGATGAGATGGCGTTAGTATTATGAAGGACTATTGAATGTGTTTCATGATAAGAGTGTTTGGGTCGGGGTGGTATGCAAAGTGACAGAGTCATAGAGTAGTGTGGTGAAAACAGAGGAGGTGGTAGAAGTCTTACATAGGATGGATTGTGGCAAGGCAACTGGAGAGGATGATATTGCTCTTGAACAATGATTATCAAGAAAGGGGGTGACTGTATAGTTGATTAGTTGGTAAGGATATTCAGTGTATGTATGGATCATAGCGAAGTGCTTTCGGATGAGCGGAATGCATATATAGTGCCATTGCATAAAGACATTGGGGAAAAAAGATGAGTGTTCAAACTACAGAGGTATAAGTTTATTGAGTATACCTGATAAATTGTATGGAAGGCTTTGACTGAGGGACTGAAGGTATGTACAGAGCATCAGAGTGGGGAGGAGCAGTGTGGTTTCAAAAGTGATAGAGGATACGTAGATCAGGCGTTTTCTTTGAAGAATGTGCGTAAGAAATACGTAGATAAATGGATGTGGGATTTATGGATCTGGAAACATATGATGAGGTTGATCGAGATGCCACGTGGAACGCCTTAACAGACTTTAGGGAATAAGAGGACATGGGAAGTGATTCGATGGCTGTTTGCTGATGATACAACACTGATGTCTGATTCGAGTGTGAAACTTCAGAAGTTGGCGACTGACTTTGGTAAGGAGTGTGAAAGGTGGAAGTTTGGAGTGAATGTTAATAAAGCCCCATAGGCCTTTCCATGGTTTACCCCAGACGGTTCACATGCCCTTGTTTAGTCCATTGACAGCACGTCGACCCCGGTATACTGTATCGTTCCAATCCATTCTATTCCTTGCATGCCTCTCACTCTCCCGCATTTTCAGGCTCGATCGCTCAAAATTCTTTTCACTCCATCCTTCCACCTCCAATTTGGTCTCCCGCTTCTCCTTCTTCCCTCCACCTTTGACAAATAAATCCTCTCTCTCAACCTTTCCTCACTCATTCCATCTATGTGTCCAACACATTTCAACACACCTCTTCTGCTTTCTCAACCACACTCTTTCTCTAGCCACACATCGCTCTTACCCTTTCATTACTTAATCAAACCACCTCACACCACATATTGTCCTCAAACATTTCATTTCTAACACATCCACCCTCCTCCGTACAATCCTATTTATACCCCATGCCTTGCAACTACATAATATTGTTGGAACTACTATTCTTTCAAACATACCCATTTTCGCTCTCCAAGATAACGTTCTCTCTTTCCACACATTCTTCACATCGTTCCCAGAAGCTTCGCCCCCTCCCCCACCCTATGACTCACTTCCACTTCCATAGTTCCATTTGATGCAAAGTCCACTCCCAGATATCTAAAATATTTTACTTCCTCTGATATTTCTCAATTCAAACTCACATCCCAACTTACTCGTCCCTCAACCCTGCTGAGCTTAATAACCTTGTTCTTATTAACATTCTCGACTTTCTCCTTTCACATACTTTTCTGAACTCAGTCACTAAATTCTGCAGTTTCTCACTGAATCAGCCACCAGTGTTGTATCATCGGCGAACACCAACTGACTCACTGCCAAGGCCCTTTTATCCCCAACAGACTGCATACTCGCTCCTCTCTACAAAACTCTTGCATTTACGTCCCTACTCACCACATCATCCTTAAACATATTTTACAATCATGGAAACATCATACACCCCGGCCGCAGACCGACCTTCTCTGGGAACCAGTCATTCTCCTTTGCTCGTCGAAGCAGATAGTGGTTGCTATGTAGTGGTTGGTGCTAGACGGTGGTACTCGTATGTGATGTTGGGATTTAGATAACTTTGTTAAGTACTGGCACCTGATGAGGTGAATTGTCTCCACGAAACATGTCGTACCACATGTATAGAACAATTATATGTTAAATACAATTGTATGAACGCGTACTGAAGTGCGATTATACCTTCATATATATATATATTCGACCATTTATTCAATTAAATTATGTCGGAAAGCGAACTAGAAAAACATTCATTTCACTATACTTCGCCTTTAAACGTCTGGATTCCTCCATATCCGAGTGTGGGTAGTATTTCAAACTATAGGAATTACGTATCAATTTATCTTCGGCTGACATATGTGGACAAATGACAAGACGTAGATAACAGGACAGTGCTGGTCAGAGGTAGTCAGGTGGCGATGGTTAGCAGAGCGGTGAAGCGCAGGCGGCTAGTGATGACAGTGGCGGTTGTTTTATCTTAAATTCTGAGGTGTACACGTAGCAATCAGCAGTTGCTCATCCTGGTCGTCTAATCTTACAAGCTGTGTCTGGTTGTTCCCGATAACAAGGATGAAATCCATGGCGAAATCGATGAAACTAGGATGGCTTCAAGCGTCTCTGTTCACAACAGTTCGCTTCGCTTCCCGTCAAAGTCGCTAGGCATCTGAACTGCCAGAGGAACTTTGCTGAGGTGGAATCAATGTTGACTAAGATAATGATATCTAGTTCTACCATAGCAACGCATCGGATGGCTTACCTCATGCGCTGGGGATGCCAGAGTCTACAGTCTGGGCTACAGTCTGGGATAGAGTCTACAGTCTGGACTACAGTCTATAGTCTGGGATATAGTCTACAGTCTGGACTTGATTCTACACTGTTCACTAGCAAGTCTACTTGTTGGTCATCCCTGAAGTGGCTGTATATACATGTAACAAGGTGGGAGCGTTGGACAAGGAAAGATTTGATTGTGTGCATAAAGTTAACGCAAAACAAACACACGGACGGAGTCAACAAGGAACCAGATTGCAATCAGTGTTGTCTTATTTGTCTAGCCTGTATGATAGTTTAGTATTATCGACGTATAGTTATTATTTGATATATTGGGAATGATATAACTTGCAAGTAAAAGTATACATCATCGCTAGAGCTACTATATGAGGGAAGGCTACTAATTGTTGGCAGCCTCACGGCGTCACGAGTGACAGAGGACGTGAGGTCACGAGAGAAATATGCCAATTATGGGTACTCTTGTAAGACTGTTTAGCTGGCAAGAAGCTAATTATGATATTGTAAGAACAATTATGGGTACTCTTGTAAGACTGTTTAGCTGGCAAGAAGCTAATTATGATATTGTAAGAATATCATAAGGAATTAGTGTGTAAAATAATCCATGTCACGTATCACGAGTTTAGCTGTAAGTATATTATGGAGATTGAATTGTTAAACTCATTAGGGACATGTTCTCGTCCATAGCAGGTCCCATATAGGAGTAAGCCAAATGCAAAAGTTTACTATTTACGAAGCTGAGATAAGAACATACAACGAGACAGTTTCAGATAATGACACTACGAAAATGTGTGTGGAAAAGTGACAATATGCCTTAGTGAAGTAAGTAACCAAGGAAACTTGAATAATCTCCTTGGCAACCCAACGTGATCTCCCTTCACGCAGTACACAAACGAGACTCTTTGTGTCAGTGAGTATCCTGTCCACTTGGAGACAGTTATCCAGCCCGGGATGAATAGCATTCAACATCTACTAGGAATCCCTATAAGCTACACCTCGATCTGTTATAAAAGGTATCTTTATGAAGTGTGCAAGGATCATCCCGCTGTCAGGGTAAAGGGCCAATAATATGTCTACAAGAGAAACTGACACTTCAGTTCCAACAAAGCACCTGTTTGGGTCGAGCACCTAATGAGCAACTTCCCTGGTTGGGTCGAACATCTACAGAGCACCAGTCATTTGTGTGACGATCAATCCTGTGTGCAGCACCAAGGGCGTACTCAACGCAGCAGGCGCGGTACGGCGCGCGGCCGCTGCATGAAGCGCGAGCACGGACGGACCTAACGGGGAAGACAAGAGTCCATCGCAAGGCCACAGACACACTCACGTCCAGAGACCCGGCTGCAGTCCAGTGACTCAAAATCGAGCCTTGAAAATGTGTCACCAATTAATACTAATTAAGTGACCTCTTTGCACCAGAGACCTGAGGCAAAGCAAACGGTTAAGGGCATTAACCAGAAGTCCCTTGCAACTGTGAATTAGGCTTCTATTAGCAGTTGTGTTAGGATGTATGCCATATTATTTCTGATGCCGTGAGAAGCCTTAGATGTCTAATGTAATAATGTCCGTGGACCATGCATGATGACGGATTATGATAACAGTGTTGCAACCAGTTAGAGGTTAGGATATCCCAGTAACTGCGTACGCAGACACATGTCAGTGTCATAATATGTGGACTTAAAGGCATTCTATTACGTTATTACATGTAAGAAGGTTATTGGCTTTTCCTTAGACTACAGGAAAGTGAGTAGACAAAGTAGGCTTGGCAGTCCATTGGCCTAGTTCGGTCAATAATGTCTTAATTAAGGGATTTTATTTAAACCATGGCTATGGGCCCCCATAGTAATTTCACTTAAGCATCATCAACCATCAAGTAGTAATCTCTAGTAAGTACTAATAGTAATAATTTGAGCGGACGTATCTTGTGCAACTACATTTTCTTTTGTTTTCTTATTCTATTTTTTGATCCCATATATATATATATATATATATATATATATATATATATATATATATATATATATATATATATATATATATATATACATATATATATCCCTGGGGATAGGGGAGAAAGAATACTTCCCATGTGTTCCATGCGTGTCGTAGAAGGCGACTAAAAGAGGAGGGAGCGGGGGGCTGGAAATCCTCCCCTCTCGCTTTTTTTTTTTCAATTTTCCAAAAGAGGGAACAGAGAAGGGGGCCAGGTGAGGATATTCCCTCAAAGGTCAGTCCTCTCTTCTCAGCGCTACCTCGCTAATGCGGGAATGGCGAATAGTATGAAAGAAATATATATATATATATATATATATATATATATATATATATATATATATATATATATATATATATATATATATATATATATATATATATATATATATTCCAGAACATCTTTTTTTTTATTCTCCCTAAAATTTAATGATACTCTCTCACCCCAACTCTCATTTGCCCTTTTTTTCACCTCTTGCACCTTTCTCTTGACCTCCTGTCTCTTTCTTTTATACATCTCCCACTCAATTGCATTTTTTCCCTGCAAAAATCGTCCAAATGCCTCTCTCTTCTCTTTCACTAATACTCTTACTTCTTCATCCCACCACACACTACCCTTTCTCATCAACCCACCTCCCACTCTTCTCATGCCACAAGCATCTTTTGCGCAATCCATCACTGATTCCCTAAATACATCCCATTCCTCCCCCACTCCCCTTGCTTCCATTGTTCTCACCTTTTTCCATTCTGTACTCAGTCTCTCCTGGTACTTCCTCACACAGGTCTCCTTCTCAAGCTCACTTACTCTCGCCACCCTCTTCACCCCAACATTCACTCTTCTTTTCTGAAAACCCATACAAATCTTCACCTTAGCCTCCACAAGATAATGATCAGACATCCCTCCAGTTGCACCTCTCAGTAAATAAAGTGCGTAAGACAAGGGAGCAAATGGGAACTTCAGTGAAGGGCGCAAATGGGGAGGTGATAACAAGTAGTGGTGATGTGAGAAGGAGATGGAGTGAGTATTTTGAAGGTTTGTTGAATGTGTTTGATGATAGAGTGGCAGATATAGGGTGTTTTGGTCGAGGTGGTGTGCAAAGTGAGAGGGTTAGGGAAAATGATTTGGTAAACAGAGAAGAGGTAGTGAAAGCTTTGCGGAAGATGAAAGCCGGCAAGGCAGCAGGTTTGGATGGTATTGCAGTGGAATTTATTAAAAAAGGGGGTGACTGTATTGTTGACTGGTTGGTAAGGTTATTTAATGTATGTATGACTCACGGTGAGGTGCCTGAGGATTGGCGGAATGCGTGCATAGTGCCATTGTATAAAGGCAAAGGGGATAAGAGTGAGTGCTCAAATTACAGAGGTATAAGTTTGTTGAGTATTCCTGGTAAATTATATGGGAGGGTATTGATTGAGAGGGTGAAGGCATGTACAGAGCATCAGATTGGGGAAGAGCAGTGTGGTTTCAGAAGTGGTAGAGGATGTGTGGATCAGGTGTTTGCTTTGAAGAATGTATGTGAGAAATACTTAGAAAAGCAAATGGATTTGTATGTAGCATTTATGGATCTGGAGAAGGCATATGATAGAGTTGATAGAGATGCTCTGTGGAAGGTATTAAGAATATATGGTGTGGGAGGAAAGTTATTAGAAGCAGTGAAAAGTTTTTATCGAGGATGTAAGGCATGTGTACGTGTAGGAAGAGAGGAAAGTGATTGGTTCTCAGTGAATGTAGGTTTGCGGCAGGGGTGTGTGATGTCTCCATGGTTGCTTAATTTGTTTATGGATGGGGTTGTTAGGGAGGTAAATGCAAGAGTTTTGGAAAGAGGGGCAAGTATGAAGTCTGTTGTGGATGAGAGAGCTTGGGAAGTGAGTCAGTTGTTGTTCGCTGATGATAGAGCGCTGGTGGCTGATTCATGTGAGAAACTGCAGAAGCTGGTGACTGAGTTTGGTAAAGTGTGTGGAAGAAGAAAGTTAAGAGTAAATGTGAATAAGAGCAATGTTATTAGGTACAGTAGGGTTGAGGGTCAAGTCAATTGGGAGGTGAGTTTGAATGGAGAAAAACTGGAGGAAGTGAAGTGTTTTAGATATCTGGGAGTGGATCTGGCAGCGGATGGAACCATGGAAGCGGAAGTGGATCATAGGGTGGGGCAGGGGGCGAAAATTCTGGGGGCCCTGAAGAATGTGTGGAAGTCGAGAACATTATCTCGGAAAGCAAAAATGGGTATGTTTGAAGGAATAGTGGTTCCAACAATGTTGTATGGTTGCGAGGCGTGGGCTATGGATAGAGTTGTGCGCAGGAGGATAGATGTGCTGGAAATGAGATGTTTGAGGACAATGTGTGGTGTGAGGTGGTTTGATCGAGTGAGTAACGTAAGGGTAAGAGAGATGTGTGGAAATAAAAAGAGCGTGGTTGAGAGAGCAGAAGAGGGTGTTTTGAAGTGGTTTGGGCACATGGAGAGAATGAGTGAGGAAAGATTGACCAAGAGGATATATGTGTCGGAGGTGGAGGGAACGAGGAGAAGAGGGAGACCAAATTGGAGGTGGAAAGATGGAGTGAAAAAGATTTTGTGTGATCGGGGCCTGAACATGCAGGAGGGTGAAAGGAGGGCAAGGAATAGAGTGAATTGGAGCGATGTGGTATACCGGGGTTGACGTGCTGTCAGTGGATTGAATCAAAGCATGTGAAGCGTCTGGGGTAAACCATGGAAAGCTGTGTAGGTATGTATATTTGCGTGTGTGGACGTATGTATATACATGTGTATGGGGGTGGGTTGGGCCATTTCTTTCGTCTGTTTCCTTGCGCTACCTCGCAAACGCGGGAGACAGCGACAAAGTATAAAAAAAAAAAAAACATACATATGACTGAGTTTGGTAAAGTGTGTGAAAGAAGAAAGTTAAGAGTAAATGTGAATAAGAGCAAGGTTATTAGGTACAGTAGGGTGGAGGGTCAAGTCAATTGGGAGGTGAGTTTGAATGGAGAAAAACTGGATGAAGTGAAGTGTTCTAGATATCTGGGAGTGGATCTGGCAGCGGATGGAACCATGGAAGCGGAAGTGGATCATAGGGTGAGGGAGGGGGCGAAAATTCTAGGAGCCTTCAAGAATGTGTGGAAGTCGAGAACATTATCTCGGAAAGCAAAAATGGGTATGTTTGAAGGAATAGTGGTTCCAACAATGCTGTATGGTTGCGAGGCGTGGGCTATGGATAGAGTTGTGCGCAGGAGGATGGATGTGCTGGAAATGAGATCTTTGAGGACAATGTGTGGTGTGAGGTGGTTTGATCGAGTAGGTAACGTAAGGGTAAGAGAGATGTGTGGAAATAAAAAGAGCGTGGTTGAGAGAGCAGAAGAGGGTGTTTTGAAATGGTTTGGGCACATGGAGAGAATGAGTGAGGAAAGATTGACCAAGAGGATATATGTGTCGGAGGTGGAGGGAACGAGGAGAAGAGGGAGACCAAATTGGAGGTGGAAAGATGGAGTGAAAAAGATTTTTTGTGATCGGGGCCTGAACATGCAGGAGGGTGAAAGGAGGGCAAGGAATAGAGTGAATTGGAGCGATGTGGTATACCGGGGTTGACGTACTGTCAGTGGATTGAATCAAGGCAGGTGAAGCGTCTGGGGTAAACCATGGAAAGCTGTGTAGGTATGTATATTTGCGTGTGTGGACGTATATATATATATATATATATATATATATATATATATATATATATATATATATATATATATATATATATATATATATATATATATATATGATGATTGGGAATACCTGGTTTAAAAAGCGAGATATACATAAGTATACTTATGTAAGTAGGAGAGATGGCCAGAGAGCGTTATTGGATTACGTGTTAATTGACAGGCGCGCGAAAGAGAGACTTTTGGATGTTAATGTGCTGAGAGGTGCAACTGGAGGGATGTCTGATCATTATCTTGTGGAGGCTAAGGTGAAGATTAGTATGGGTTTTCAGAAAAGAGGAGTGAATGTTGGGGTGAAGAAGGTGGTGAGAGTAAGTGAGCTTGGGAAGGAGACCTGTGTGGGGAAGTACCAGGAGAGACTGTGTACAGAATGGAAAAAGGTGAGAACAATGGAAGTAAGGGGAGTGGGGGAGGAATGGGATGTATTTAGGGAATCAGTGATGGATTGCGCAAAAGATGCTTGTGGCATGAGAAGAGTGGGAGGTGGGCTGTTTAGAAAGGGTAGTGAGTGGTGGGATGAAGAAGTAAGAGTATTAGTGAAAGAGAAGAGAGAGGCATTTGGACGATTTTTGCAGGGAAAAAATGCAATTGAGTGGGAGAAGTATAAAAGAAAGAGACAGGAGGTCAAGAGAAAGGTGCAAGAGGTGAAAAAAAGGGCAAATGAGAGTTGGGGTGAGAGACTATCAGTAAATTTTAGGGAGAATAAAAAGATGTTCTGGAAGGAGGTAAATAGGGTGCGTAAGACAAGGGAGCAAATGGGAACTTCAGTGAAGGGCGCAAATGGGGAGGTGATAACAAGTAGCGGTGATGTGAGAAGGAGATGGAATGAGTATTTTGAAGGTTTGTTGAATGTGTCTGATGACAGAGTGGCAGATATAGGGTGTTTTGGTCGAGGTGGTGTGCAAAGTGAGAGGGTTAGGGAAAATGATTTGGTAAACAGAGAAGAGGTAGTAAAAGCTTTGCGGAAGATGAAAGCCGGCAAGGCAGCAGGTGTGGATGGTATTGCAGTGGAATTTATTAAAAAAGGGGGTGACTGTATTGTTGACTGGTTGGTAAGGTTATTTAATGTATGTATGACGCATGGTGAGGTGCCTGAGGATTGGCGGAATGCGTGCATAGTGCCATTGTACAAAGGCAAAGGGGATAAGAGTGAGTGCTCAAATTACAGAGGTATAAGTTTGTTGAGTATTCCTGGTAAATTATATGGGAGGGTATTGATTGAGAGGGTGAAGGCATGTACAGAGCATCAGATTGGGGAAGAGCAGTGCGGTTTCAGAAGTGGTAGAGGATGTGTGGATCAGGTGTTTGCTTTGAAGAATGTATGTGAGAAATACTTAGAAAAGCAAATGGATTTGTATGTAGCATTTATGGATCTGGAGAAGGCATATGATAGAGTTGATAGAGATGCTCTGTGGAAGGTATTAAGAATATATGGTGTGGGAGGCAAGTTGTTAGAAGCAGTGAAAAGTTTTTATCGAGGATGTAAGGCATGTGTACGTGTAGGAAGAGAGGAAAGTGATTGGTTCTCAGTGAATGTAGGTTTGCGGCAGGGGTGTGTGATGTCTCCATGGTTGTTTAATTTGTTTATGGATGGGGTTGTAAGGGAGGTAAATGCAAGAGTCCTGGAAAGAGGGGCAAGTATGAAGTCTGTTGGGGATGAGAGAGCTTGGGAAGTGAGTCAGTTGCTGTTCGCTGATGATACAGCGCTGGTGGCTGATTCATGAGAGAAACTGCAGAAGCTGGTGACTGAGTTTGGTAAAGTGTGTGGAAGAAGAAAGTTGAGAGTAAATGTGAATAAGAGCAAGGTTATTAGGTACAGTAGGGGTGAGGGTCAAGTCAATTGGGAGGTGAGTTTGAATGGAGAAAAACTGGAGGAAGTGAAGTGTTTTAGATATCTGGGAGTGGATCTGTCAGCGGATGGAACCATGGAAGCGGAAGTGGATCATAGGGTGGGGGAGGGGGCGAAAATTTTGGGAGCCTTGAAAAATGTGTGGAAGTCGAGAACATTATCTCGGAAAGCGAAAATGGGTATGTTTGAGGGAATAGTGGTTCCAACAATGTTGTATGGTTGCGAGGCGTGGGCTATGGATAGAGATGTGCGCAGGAGGATGGATGTGCTGGAAATGAGATGTTTGAGGACAATGTGTGGTGTGAGGTGGTTTGATCGAGTAAGTAACGTAAGGGTAAGAGAGATGTGTGGAAATAAAAAGAGCGTGGTTGAGAGAGCAGAAGAGGGTGTTTTGAAATGGTTTGGGCACATGGAGAGAATGAGTGAGGAGAGATTGACCAAGAGGATATATGTGTCGGAGGTGGAGGGAACGAGGAGAAGAGGGAGACCAAATTGGAGGTGGAAAGATGGAGTGAAAAAGATTTTGTGTGATCGGGGCCTGAACATGCAGTAGGGTGAAAGGAGGGCAAGGAATAGAGTGAATTGGAGTCATGTGGTATACAGGGGTTGACGTGCTGTCAGTGGATTGAATCAAGGCATGTGAAGCGTCTGGGGTAAACCATGGAAAGCTGTGTAGGTATGTATATCTGCGTGTGTGGACGTGTGTATGTACATGTGTATGGGAGGGGGGGGTTGGGCCATTTCTTTCGTCTGTTTCCTTGCGCTACCTCGCAAACGCGGGAGACAGCGACAAAGTATAAAAAAAAAAAAAAAAAAAAAAATATATATATCCAGATCCATAAATGCTACATACAAATCCATTTGCTTTTCTAAGTATTTCTCACATACATTCTTCAAAGCAAACACCTGATCCACACATCCTCTACCACTTCTGAAACCACACTGCTCTTCCCCAATCTGATGCTCTGTACATGCCTTCACCCTCTCAATCAATACCCTCCCATATAATTTACCAGGAATACTTAACAAACTTATACCTCTGTAATTTGAGCACTCACTCTTATCCCCTTTGCCTTTGTACAATGGCACTATGCACGCATTCCGCCAATCCTCAGGCACCTCACCATGAGTCATACATACATTAAATAACCTTACCAACCAGTCAATAATACAGTCACCCCCTTTTTTAATAAATTCCACTGCAATACCTTCCAAACCTGCTGCCTTGCCGGCTTTCATCTTCCGCAAAGCTTTCGCTACCTCTTCTCTGTTTACCAAATCATTTTCCCTAACCCTCTCACTTTGCACACCACCTCGACCAAAACACCCTATATCTGCCACTCTATCATCAAACACATTCAACAAACCTTCAAAATACTCACTCCATCTCCTTCTCACATCACCACTACTTGTTATCACCTCCCCATTTGCGCCCTTCACTGAAGTTCCCATTTGCTCCCTTGTCTTACGCACTTTATTTACCTCCTTCCAGAACATCTTTTTATTCTCCCTAAAATTTAATGATACTCTCTCACCCCAACTCTCATTTCCCCTTTTTTTCACCTCTTGCACCTTTCTCTTGACCTCCTGTCTCTTTCTTTTATACATCTCCCACTCAATTGCATTTTTTCCCTGCAAAAATCGTCCAAATGCCTCTCTCTTCTCTTTCACTAATACACTTACTTCTTCATCCCACCACTCACTACCCTTTCTAATCAACCCACCTCCCACTCTTCTCATGCCGCAAGCATCTTTTGCGCAATCCATCACTGATTCCCTAAATACATCCCATTCCTCCCCCACTCCCCTTACTTCCATTGTTCTCACTTTTTTCCATTCTGTACTCAGTCTCTCCTGGTACTTCTTCACACAGGTCTCCTTCCCAAGCTCACTTACTCTCACCACCCTCTTCACCCCAACATTCACTCTTCTTTTCTGAAAACCCATACAAATCTTCACCTTAGCCTCCACAAGATAATGATCAGACATCCCTCCAGTTGCACCTCTCAGCACATTAACATCCAAAAGTCTCCCTTTCGCACGCCTGTCAATTAACACGTAATCCAGTAACGCTCTCTGGCCATCTCTCCTACTTACATAAGTATACTTATGTATATCTCGCTTTTTAAACCAGGTATTCCCAATCATCAGTCCTTTTTCAGCACATAAATCTACAAGCTCTTCACCATTTCCATTTACAACACTGAACACCCCATGTATACCAATTATTCCCTCAACTGCCACATTACTCACCTTTGCATTCAAATCACCCATCACTATAACCCGGTCTCGTGCATCAAAACCACTAACACACTCATTCAGCTGCTCCCAAAACACTTGCCTCTCATGATCTTTCTTCTCATGCCCGGGTGCATATGCACCAATAATCACCCACCTCTCTCCATCAACTTTCAGTTTTACCCATATTAATCGAGAATTTACTTTCTTACATTCTATCACATACTCCCACAACTCCTGTTTCAGGAGTATTGCTACTCCTTCCCTTGCGGAGAGACAGCGACAAAGTATAATAAAAAAAAAAAATAATATATATATATATATATATATATATATATATATATATATATATATATATATATATATATATATATATATATATATATATATATATTTTATATTTATATATATATATATATATATATATATATATATATATTTATATATTTTTTTTTTTCTTTTGCTTCGTCGCTGTCTCCCGCGTTTGCGAGGTAGCGCAAGGAAACAGACGAAAGAAATGGCCCAACACACCCCCATACACATGTATATACATACGTCCACACACGCAAATATACATACCTACACAGCTTTCCATGGTTTACCAGAGACGCTTCACATGCCCTTATTCAACCCACTGACAGCGCGTCAACCCCGGTATACCACATCGATCCAATTCACTCTGTTCCTTGCCCGCCTTTCACCCTTCTGCATGTTCAGGCCCCGATCGCACAAAATCTTTTTCACTCCATCTTTCCACCTTCAATTTGGTCTCCCACTTCTCCTCGTTCCCTCCACCTCCGACACATATATCCTCTTAGTCAATCTTTCCTCACTCATTCTCTCCATGTGCCCAAACCATTTCAAAACACCCTCTTCTGCTCTCTCAACCACGCTCTTTTTATTTCCACACATCTCTCTTACCCTTACCTTACTTACTCGATCAAACCACCTCACACCACATATTGTCCTCAAACATCTCATTTCCAGCACATCCATCCTCCTGCGCACAACTCTATCCATAGCCCACGCCTCGCAACCATACAACATTGTTGGAACCACTATTCCTTCAAACATACCCATTTTTGCTTTCCGAGAT
Organism: Panulirus ornatus; assembly: GCF_036320965.1. Taxonomy (NCBI): domain Eukaryota; kingdom Metazoa; phylum Arthropoda; class Malacostraca; order Decapoda; family Palinuridae; genus Panulirus; species Panulirus ornatus. The sequence continues at coordinate 21,399,887 of NC_092237.1, read as the reverse complement.
AATGTTCTCGACTTGAAACATTCTTCAAGGCTCCCAGAATTTTCGCCCCCTCCCCCACCCTATGATCCACTTCCGCTTCCATGGTTCCATCCGCTGCCAGATCCACTCCCAGATATCTAAAACACTTTACTTCCTCCAGTTTTTCTCCATTCAAGCTTACCTCCCAATTGACTTGACCCTCAACCCTACTGTACCTAATAACCTTGCTCTTATTCACATTTACTCTTAACTTTCTTCTTTCACACACTTTACCAAACTCAGTCACCAGCTTCTGCAGTTTGTCACATGAATCAGCCACCAGCGCTGTATCATCAGCGAACAACAACTGACTCACTTCCCAAGCTCTCTCATCCCCAACAGACTTCATACTTGCCCCTCTTTCCAAAACTCTTGCATTCACCTCCCTAACAACCCCATCCATAAACAAATTAAACAACCAAGGAGACATCACACACCCCTACCGCAAACCTGCATTCACTGAGAACCAATCACTTTCCTCTCTTCCTACACGTACACATGCCTTACATCCTCGATAAAAACTTTTCACTGCTTCTAACAACTTGCCTCCCACACCATATATTCTTAATACCTTCCACAGAGCATCTCTATCAACTCTATCATATGCCTTCTCCAGATCCATAAATGCTACATACAAATCCATTTGCTTTTCTAAGTATTTCTCACATACATTCTTCAAAGCAAACACCTGATCCACACATCCTCTACCACTTCTGAAACCACACTGCTCTTCCCCAATCTGATGCTCTGTACATGCCTTCACCCTCTCAATCAATACCCTCCCATTTAATTTACCAGGAATACTCAACAAACTTATACCTCTGTAATTTGAGCACTCACTCTTATCCCCCTTGCCTTTGTACAATGGCACTATGCACGCATTCCGCCAATCCTCAGGCACCTCACCATGAGTCATACATACATTGAATAACCTTACCAACCAGTCAATAATACAGTCACCCCCATTTTTTAATAAATTCCACTGCAATACCATCCAAACCTGCTGCCTTGCCGGCTTTCATCTTCCGCAAAGCTTTTACTACCTCTTCTCTGTTTACCAAATCATTCTCCCTAACCCTCTCACTTTGCACACCACCTCGACCAAAACACCCTATATCTGCCACTCTATCATCAAACACATTCAACAAACCTTCAAAATACTCACTCCATCTCCTTTTCACATCACCACTACTTGTTATGTTATCACCTCTCCATTTGCCCCTTTCACTGAAATTCCCATTTTTTCCCTTGTCTTACGCACTCTATTTACCTCCTTCCATAACATCTTTTTATTCTCCCTAAAATTCAATGATACTCTCTCACCCCAACTCTCATTTGCCCTCTTTTTCAACTCTTGCACCTTTCTCTTGACCTCCTGCCTCTTTCTTTTATACCTCTCCACTCATTTGCATTTTTTCCCTGAAAAAATCGTTCAAATGCCTCTCTCTTCTCTTTCACTAATAATCTAACTTCTTCATCCCACCACTCACTACCCTTTCTAAGCTGCCCACTTCCCACGCTTCTCATGCCACAAGCATCTTTTCCGCAAGCCATCACTGCTTCCCTAAATACATCCCATTCTTCCCCCACTCCCCTTACCTCCTTTGTTCTCACCTTTTTCCATTCTGTACTCAGTCTCTCCTGGTTCTTCCTCACACAAGTCTCCTTCCCAAGCTCACTTACTCTCACCACTCTCTGCACCCCAACATTCTCTCTTCTTCTCTGAAAACCTCTATAAATTTTCACCGTCGCCTCCACAAGATAATGATCAGACATCCCTCCAGTTGCACCTCTCAGCACATTGACATCAAAAGTCTCTCTTTCGCGCGCTTCTCAATTAACACGTAATCCAATAACGCTCTCTGGCCATCTCTCCTACTTATATACGTATACTTATGTATATCTCTCTTTTTAAACCAGGAATTCCCAATCACCAGTCCTTTTTCAGCACATAAATCTACAAGCTCCTCACCATTTCCATTTACAACACTGAACACCCCATATGCGCCAATTATTCACTCAACTGTCACATTACTCATCTTTGCATTCAAATCACCCATCACTATAACTTGGTCTCGTGCATCAAAACTACTAACACACTTACTCAGCTGCTCCCAAAATACTTGCCGCTCATGATCTTTTTTCTCATGCCCAGGTGCATATGTACCAATAATCACCCATCTCTCTCCATCCACTTTCAGTTTTATCCATATCAAGCTAGAGTTTACTTTCTTACACTGTATCACATACTCCCACCATTCCTGTATCAGGAGTAGTGCTCCGCCTTCCCTTGCTCTTGTACTCTCACTCACCCCTGACTTTACTCCCAAGACATTTCCAAACCACTCCTTCCTTTTACCCTTGAGCTTCGTTTCACCCATAGCCAAAATATTCAGGTTCCTTTCCTCAAACATACTACCTATCTCTCCTCTTTTCTCATCTTGGGTACATCCACACACATTTAGACACCCCAATCTGAGCCTTCGAGGAGGATGACCACTCTCCGCGTGACTCCTTCTTCTGTTTCCCTTTTAGAAAGTTGAAATACAGGGAGGGGAAGGCTTCTAGCCCCCCGCTCCCGTCCCCTTTAGTCTCATTCTTCGACATGTGAAGAATGCGTGGGAAGTGTTCTTTCTCCCCTAGCCCCAGGGATATATATATATATTTTTTTTCTTTGCTTTGTCGCTGTCTCCCGCGTTTGCGAGGTAGCGCAAGGAAACAGACGAAAGAAATGGCCCAACCCACCCCCATACACATGTATATACATACGTCCACACACGCAAATATACATACCTACACAGCTTTCCATGGTTTTCCCCAGACGGTTCACATGCCCCGATTCAATCCACTGACAACACGTCAACCCCGGTATACCACATCGCTCCAATTCACTCTATCCCTTGCCCTCCTTTCACCCTCCTGCATGTTCAGGCCCCGATCACACAAAATCTTTTTCACTCCATCTTTCCACCTCCAATTTGGTCTCCCTCTTCTCCTCGTTCCCTCCACCTCCGACACATATATCCTCTTGGTCAATCTTTCCTCACTCATTCTCTCCATGTGCCCAAACCATTTCAAAACACCCTCTTCTGCTCTCTCAACCACGCTCTTTTTATTTCCACACATCTCTCTTACCCTTACGTTACTTACTCGATCAAACCACCTCACACCACACATTGTCCTCAAACATCTCATTTCCAGCACATCCATCCTCCTGCGCACAACTCTGTCCATAGCCCACGCCTCGCAACCATAGAACATTGTTGGAAACACTATTCCTTCAAACATACCCATATTTGCTTTCCGAGATAATGTTCTCGACTTCCACACATTCTTCAAGGCTCCCAGAATTTTCGCCCCCTCCCCCACCCTATGATCCACTTCCGCTTCCATGGTTCCATCCGCTGCCAGATCCACTCCCAGATATCTAAAACACTTCACTTCCTCCAGTTTTTCTCCATTCAAACTCACCTCCCAATTGACTTGACCCTCAACCCTACTGTACCTAATAACCTTGCTCTTATTCACATTTACACTTAACTTTCTTGTTTCACACACTTTACCAAATTCAGTCACCAGCTTCTGCAGTTTCTCACATGAATCAGCCACCAGCGCTGTATCATCAGCGAACAACAACTGACTCACTTCCCAAGCTCTCTCATCCCCAACAGACTTCATACTTGCCCCTCTTTCCAAAACTCTTGCATTCACCTCCCTAACAACCCCATCCATAAACAAATTAAACAACCATGGAGACATCACACACCCCTGCCGCAAACCTACACTCACTGAGAACCAATCACTATCCTCTCTTCCTACACGTACACATGCCTTACATCCTCGATAAAAACTTTTCACTGCTTCTAACAACTTTCCTCCCACACCATATATTCTTAATACCTTCCACAGAGCATCTCCATCAACTCTATCATATGCCTTCTCCAGATCCATAAATGCTACATACAAATCCATTTGCTTTTCTAAGTATTTCTCACATACATTCTTCAAAGCAAACACCTGATCCACACATCCTCTACCACTTCTGAAACCACACTGCTCTTTCCCAATCTGATGCTCTGTACATGCCTTCACCCTCTCAATCAATACCCTCCCATGTAATTTACCAGGAATACTCAACAAACTTATACCTCTGTAATTTGAGCACTCACTCTTATCCCCTTTGCCTTTGTACAATGGCACTATGCACGCATTCCGCCAATCCTCAGGCACCTCACCGTGAGTCATACATACATTAAATAACCTTACCAACCAGTCAACAATACAGTCACCCCCTTTTTTAATAAATTCCACTGCAATACCATCCAAACCTGCTGCCTTGCCGGCTTTCATCTCCCGCAAAGCTTTTACTACCTCCTCTCTGTTTACCAAATCATTTTCCCTAACCCTCTCACTTTGCACACCACCTCGACCAAAACACCCTATATCTGCCACTCTATCATCAAACACACACACACACACATATATATATATATATATATATATATATATATATATATATATATATATATATATATATATATATATATATATATATATATATTTTTTTTTTTTTTTTTATACTTTGTCGCCGTCTCTCGCGTTTGCGAGGTAGCGCAAGGAAACAGACGAAAGAAATGGCCCAACCCCCCCCATACACATGTATATACATACGTCCACACACGCAAATATACATACCTACACAGCTTTCCATGGTTTACCCCAGACGCTTCACATGCCTTGATTCAATCCACCGACAGCACGTCAACCCCGGTATACCACATCGCTCCAATTCACTCTATTCCTTGCCCTCCTTTCACCCTCCTGCATGTTCAGGCCCCGATCACACAAAATCTTTTTCACTCCATCCTTCCACCTCCAATTTGGTCTCCCTCTTCTCCTTGCTCCCTCCACCTCCGACACATATATCCTCTTGGTCAATCTTTCCTCACTCATCTTCTCCATGTGCCCAAACCACTTCAAAACACCCTCTTCTGCTCTCTCAACCACCCTCTTTTTATTTCCACACATCTCTCTTACACTTACGTTACTCACTCGATCAAACCACCTCACACCACACATTGTCCTCAAACATCTCATTTCCAGCACATTCATCCTCCTGCGCACAACTCTATCCATAGCCCACGCCTCGCAGCCATACAACATTGTTGGAACCACTATTCCTTCAAACATACCCATTTTTCCTTTCCGAGATAATGTTCTCGACTTCCACACATTCTTCAAGGCCCCCAGAATTTTCGCCCCCTCCCCCACCCTATGATCCACTTCCGCTTCCATGGTTCCATCCGCTGCCAGATCCACACCCAGATATCTAAAACACCTCACTTCCTCCAGTTTTTCTCCATTCAAACTCACCTCCCAATTGACTTGACCCTCAACCCTACTGTACCTAATAACCTTGCTCTTATTCACATTTACTCTTAACTTTCTTCTTCCACACACTTTACCAAACTCAGTCACCAGCTTCTGCAGTTTCTCACATGAATCAGCCACCAGCGCTGTATCATCAGCGAACAACAACTGACTCACTTCCCAAGCTCTCTCATCCCCAACAGACTTCATACTTGCTCCTCTTTCCAAAACTCTTGCATTTACCTCCCTAACAACCCCATCCATAAACAAATTAAACAACCATGGAGACATCACACACCCCTGCCGCAAACCTACATTCACTGAGAACCAATCACTTTCCTCTCTTCCTACACGTACACATGCCTTACATCCTCGATAAAAACTTTTCACTTCTTCTAACAACTTTCCTCCCACACCATATATTCTTAATACCTTCCACAGAGCATCTCTATCAACTCTATCATATGCCTTCTCCAGATCCATAAATGCTACATACAAATCCATTTGCTTTTCTAAATATTTCTCACATACATTCTTCAAAGCAAACACCTGATCCACACATCCTCTACCACTTCTGAAACCACACTGCTCTTCCCCAATCTGATGCTCTGTACATGCCTTCACCCTCTCAATCAATACCCTCCCATATAATTTACCAGGAATACTCAACAAACTTATACCTCTGTAATTTGAGCACTCACTCTTATCCCCTTTGCCTTTGTACAATGGAAATATGCACGCATTCCGCCAATCCTCAGGCACCTCACCATGAGTCATACATACATTAAATAACCTTACCAACCAGTCAACAATACAGTCACCCCCTTTTTTAATAAATTCCACTGCAATACCATCCCAACCTGCTGCCTTGACGGCTTTCATCTTCCGCAAAGCTTTCACTACCTCTTCTCTATTTACCAAATCATTTTCCCTAACCCTCTCACTTTGCACACCACCTCGACCAAAACACCCTATATCTGCCACTCTATCATCAAAAACATTCGACAAACCTTCAAAATACTCACTCCATCTCCTTCTCACATCACCACTACTTGCTATCACCTCCCCATTTGCGCCTTTCACTGAAGTTCCCATTTGCTCCCTTGTCTTATATATATATCTATATATATATATATATATATATATATATATATATATATATATATATATATATATATATATATATATATATATATATATATATATATATGTATATATATATATATATATATATATATATATATATATATATATATATATATATATATATATATATATATATATATATATATATATACATATATATATATATATATATATATATATATATATATATATATATATATATATATAGGGGAAAATGAAACTCGAAAAGTTCCCAAGTGCACTTTCGTGTAATAATCACATCATCAGGGGAAACACAAGAGAGAAATAAACAGTCAGTTGATATACATTGAAGAGACGAAGCTAGGACGCCATTTGGTAAACATGTTTACCAAATGGCGTCCTAGCTTCGTCTCTTCGATGTATATCAACTGACTTATATTTCTCTCTTTTGTCTTCCCTGATGATGTGATTATTACAAGAAAGTGCACTTAGGAACTTTTCGTGTTTCATTTTCCCCGTGGACTCATAGGAATATCTTGATCACGCGCAAAACTGTGATCCTTTCCATTATGTATATATTCATTTATATTTATTTTGCTTTGTCGCTGTCTCCCGCGTTCGCGAGGTAGCGCAAGGAAACAGACGAAAGAAATGGCCCAACCCACCCCCATACACATGTATATAAATACACGTCCACACACGCAAATATACATACCTATACATCTCAATGAACACATATATATACACACACAGACACATACATATATACCCATGCACACAATTCACACTGTCTGCCTTTATTCATTCCCATCGCCACCTCGCCACACATGGAATATCATCCCCCTCCCACCTCATGTGTGCGAGGTAGCGCTAGGAAAAGACAACAAAGGCCCCATTCGTTCACACTCAGTCTATAGCTGTCATGCAATAATGCCCGAAACCACAGCTCCCTTTCTACATCCAGGCCCCACACAACTTTCCATTGTTTACCCTAGACGCTTCACATGCCCTGATAGAATCCACTGATATGTATATATATATATATATATATATATATATATATATATATATATATATATATATATATATATATATATATATATATATATATGTGGTATATATATATATATATATATATATATATATATGTGGTATATATATATATATATATATATATATATATATATATATATATACCACATCGATCCAAATCTATTCCTTGCCCGCCTTTCACCCTCTTCATGTTCAGGCCCCGATCACTCAAAATCTTTTTCACTCCATCTTTCCACCTCCAATTTGGTCTCCCAATTCTCCTCGTTCCCTCCACCTCCGACACATATATCCTCTTGGTCAATCTTTCCTCACTCATTCTCTCCATGTGCCCAAACCATTTCAAAACACCCTCTTCTGCTCTCTCAACCACGCTCTTTTTATTTCCACACATCTCTCTTACCCTTACATTACTTACTCGATCAAACCACCTCACACCACACATTGTCCTCAAACATCTCATTTCCAGCACATCCATCCTCCTGCGCACAACTCTATCCATAGCCCACGCCTCGCAACCATACAACATTGTTGGAACAACTATTCCTTCAAACATACCCATTTTTGCTTTCCGAGATAATGTTCTCGACTTCCAAACATTTTTCAAGGCTCCCAGGATTTTCGCCCCCTCCCCCACCCTATGATTCACTTCCGCTTCCATGGTTCCATCCGCTGCAAGATCCACTCCCAGATATCTAAAACACTTTACTTCCTCCAGTTTTCCTCCATTCAAACTTATCTCCCAATTGACTTGACCCTCAACCCTACTGTACCTAATAACCTTCCTCTTATTCACATTTACTCTTAACTTTCTTCTTTCACACACTTTACCAAACTCAGTCACCAGCTTCTGCAGTTTCTCACATGAATCAGCCACCAGCGCTGTATCATCAGCGAACAACAACTGACTCACTTCCCAAGCACTCTCATCCACAACATACTTGCCCCTCTTTCCAAAACTCTTGCATTCGCCTCCCTAACAACCCCATCCATAAACAAATTAAACAGCCATGGAGACATCACACACCCCTGCCGCAAACCTACATTCACTGAGAACCAATCACTTTCCTCTCTTCCTACACGTACACATGCCTTACATCCTCGATAAAAACTTTTCACTGCTTCTAACAGCTTGCCTCCCACACCATATATATATATATATATATATATATATATATATATATATATATATATATATATATATATATATATATATATATATATATATATATATATATATATATATATATATATTTATTCATTTATTTATTTTGCTTTGTCGCTGTCTCCCATACACAATGTACACACACACACGCCCACACACGCAAAAATACATACCTATAAATCTCAATGTACACATATATATACACACACAGACACATACATATATACCCATGCACACAATTCACACTGTCTGCCCCTATTCATTCCCATCGCCACCTCGCTACACATGGAATACCATCCCCCTCCGCCCTCCTGTGTGCGAGGTAGCACTAGGAAAGGACAACAAAGGCCCCATTCGTTCACACTCAGTCTCCAGCTGTCACTCAATAATGCCCGAAACCACAGCTCCCTTTCCACATCCAGGCCCCACACAACTTTTCATGGTTTACCCCAGACGCTTCACATGTCCTGATTCAATCCACTGACAGCAAGTCAGCCCCGGTATACCATATCGATCCAATTCACTCTATTCCTTGCCCGCCTTTCACCCTTCTGCATGTTCAGGCCCCGATCACACAAAATCTTTTTCACTCCATCTTTCCACCTCCAAATTGGTCTCCCACTTATCTTCGTTCCCTCCACCTCCGACACATATATCCTCTTGGTCAATCTTTCCTCACTCATTCTCTCCATGTGCCCAAACCATTTCAAAACACCCCCTTCTGCTCTCTCAACCACGCTCTTTTTATTTCCACACATCTCTCTTACCCTTACATTACTTACTCGATCAAACCACCTCACACCACACATTGTCCTCAAACATCTCATTTCCAGCACATCCACCCTCCTGCGCACAACTCTATCCATAGCCCACGCCTCGCAACCATACAACATTGTTGGAACCACTATTCCTTCAAACATACCCATTTTTGCTTTCCGAGATAATGTTCTCGACTTCCACACATTCTCCAAGGCTCCCAGGATTTTCGCCCCCTCCCCCACCCTATGATTCACGTCCGCTTCCGTGGTTCCATCCGCTGCCAGATCCACTCCCAGATATCTAAAACCCTTTACTTCCTCCAGTTTTTCTCCATTCAAACTTACCTCCCAATTGACTTGACCCTCAACCCTACTGTACCTAATAACCTTGCTCTTATTCACATTTACTCTTAACTTTCTTCTTTCACACACTTTACCAAACTCAGTCACCAGCTTCTGCAGTTTCTCACATGAATCAGTCACCAGCGCTGTATCATCAGCGAACAACAACTGACTCACTTCCCAAGCTCTCTCATCCCCAACAGACTTCATACTTGCCCCTCTTTCCAAAACTCTTGCATTCACCTCCCTAACAACCCCATCCATAAACAAATTAAACAACCATGGAGACATCACACACCCCTGCCGCAAACCTACATTCACTGAGAACCAATCACTTTCCTCTCTTCCTACACGTACACATGCCTTACATCCTCGATAAAAACTTTTCACTGCTTCTAACAACTTGCCTCCTACACCATATATTCTTAATACCTTCCACAGAGCATCTCTATCAACTCTATCATATGCCTTCTCCAGATCCATAAATGCTACATACAAATCCATTTGCTTTTCTAATTATTTCTCACATACATTTTTCAAAGCAAACACCTGATCCACACATCCTCTACCACTTCTGAAAACACACTGCTCTTCCCCAATCTGATGCTCTGTACATGCCTTCACCCTCTCAATCAATACCCTCCCATATAATTTACCAGGAATACTCAACAAACTTATACCTTTGTAATTTGAGCACTCACTCTTATCCCCTTTGCCTCTGTACAATGGCACTATATATATATATATATATATATATATATATATATATATATATATATATATATATATATATATATATATATATATATATATATATATATATATATATATATATGTATATATATATATATATATATATATATATATATATATATATATATATATATATATATATATATATATATATATATATTGGCCATCACATAAACTTTAGAAAATAAATGAAAAACTACACCTGCAGATGCAGCTGGACCAGATGATGAACGTATAGTCTGATGACATGCAAACCAGACGTGTCAGTCAGTGGTGGGACGTTGTCAGGAAAGGGGAGCACATTAGCAATCATATGACCTCATCCAGGTCCAGAATGATTATGTTAACATTATCGTATCCTCAAGACTGTCTTTCTCCTTGTCTCATGATCGTTCCATATTTTGTTTACTCATTGACTCGCATGCGCATCACGTCTACACAAGCATTAATGATGGCTGAACTTCACATTCAGACGTAAACAGTCGTGTAGGACAGAATGAAACACACAAATTTTTTTTCTTGTGTTTTGAAAAAAAATCAATTTGAATTTGCTTGATAAAGCATACAGTACCAACTGTCCGCAGACTGAGTATGACACACATGCACACACTTTGGCGTTAAAGCTAATATATTTCATTCATTGTTCCTGACCGTCACGCATTCACGGGCCGCAGTCAACACCAGTTGTTCATCCTCCCTTCGGGGTTGGTCGATAAATTGGATTCCTGGCTGAAGCTAGAATATATATATATATATATATATATATATATATATATATATATATATATATATACTTTTTTACAGATAGATAGATATAGAGATAAATAGACAGCGTAACTGAGATGGCCTTGATTAGAACATTCAGTTGTCCAAGCCGTCTCAATTAACAAAGAAAAGAATTACAAATGTATTATTCCAAAGCGAACGGGAGAGTGTGTGAAAGAAGAGAGATGTGTTATTGTAAATGAATTCAAAGCCATATATATATATATATGCCGGGTTGAGAGGCAGCTGATGTGTTAGGATGAAGGTAGAGAACGTGATGGAAGTGAAGTGTTTTAGATAAGTGGGAATGGACATGGCGGCACATGGAACCATGCGAGATGAAGTAAGCCAAGTGTGGGTTAGGGGTCTACGTTTGTGGTACACTGAGGTATATGTGAAAGCAGAGGTCACCCCAGTCTATTCTATTATACTCTGTCGCTGTCTTCCGTGTTAGCGAGGTAGCGCAAGGAAACACACGAAAGAATGGCCCAACCCACCCACATACACATCTATATACATACACGTCCACACACGCACATATACATACCTATACATTTCAACGTATACATATATATACATACACAGACATATACATATACACACATGTACATAATTCATACTTGCTGCTTTATCCATTTCCGTCGTCACCCCGCCACACATGAAGTGACAACCCCCTCCCCCGCACGGGAGCGATCATTGCCTAGCGGTAGCACTCCCGCCTGTTGCACAGGGATCCCGGGTTCGATCCTGGCTGTTGGAGGTTTGTATGTTCTATGAAGGTGCGCGTTCATATGCACTTTGTTCGTATTCATAAACATCCGCGTTGTACAGTTAGTTTCGGTAAAATGCTATCTGCTGGCTATGTGCGCATGTTGGGAAATGACCGGTGTAGACCCCGTTGCTCACCAACGTGAGAAGAAGGGTATTCGAGTACACAGTATTCGAATAGTCATTTCCCTATTAGGGACGATCATAGCCTAGCGGTAGCGCTCCCGCCTTTTGCACAGGGGTTCCGGTTTCGATCCCGGCTGTTGGAGGTTTGTATGATTATATATATATATATATATATATATATATATATATATATATATATATATATATATATATATAACCATGGAAAGCTGTGTAGGTATGTATATTTGCGTGTGTGGACGTATGTATATACATGTGTATGGGGGTGGGTTGGGCCATTTCTTTCGTCTGTTTCCTTGCGCTACCTCGCAAACGCAGGAGACAGCGACAAAGCAAAAAAAAAAAATATATATATATATATATATATATATATATATATATATATATATATATTATTCACTGATATAGAAATGTATAAAGTTGATACAATGATACTATGAACATGTTTACACCCCAAAAAATTATAAGTGTAACCGCTAACGAAATTGATAAACCCATTTCTTATACACGAAAAAATAGCTACTAATACTGGCATGACGGCCAATGAAATTCTTCCTCGCTGAGAAAAGGGGGTGGTTCGTTTGGATTCGCTGATGACGTGGTTTAAATGACCCGTGGGACATTTTAACACGCTTACGAGGGCCATTTCAGTGAGTTACAACCATTGCTCTGTTAATGTGACAGTATTGTGGAGAGAGAGAGAGAGAGAGAGAGAGAGAGAGAGAGAGAGAGAGAGAGAGAGAGAGAGAGAGAGAGAGAGAGAGAGAGAGTGTGTGTGTGTGTGTGTGTGTGTAAACAAGTAACAGAAGGCATATTGGCCTGTAATGAGGATTTGTTCACCATTACCTGAATAATGAAGATGCACCGATTCCAGAGAGAGAGAGAGAGAGAGAGAGAGAGAGAGAGAGAGAGAGAGAGAGAGAGAGAGAGAGAGAGAGAGAGAGAGAGAGAGAGAGAGAGAGAGAGAGAGAGAGAGAGAGAGAGAGAGATCCTAAATACCCATATCAGTTATCTCTATGATCCCCAGAAAGAGATAGGCACTGGTTACTGTCAGCTTTACTATACCCGCGAGAGCTGGTCGATTCCCGTATCATGACAATCAGAAATGTATTGCTTAAGTAGAGGTGTTTTCTTATATGTCTCCACAAATAACGAAGGATATATCTGCCGCGTAATTTACATATAAAACTGAAGGGAATATATGAAATTTGATACACACGTTATACCCTGATGTACTTTAACGTTGTCCTGTTTAACTATCAGATTTTGTACAAGTAATGCGGGAGACAGCGATAAAGTATAATATATATATATTAGGGTTAGGGTTACGTTACTTACTCGATCAAACCACCTCACACCACACATTGTCCTCAAACATCTCATTTCCAGCATATCCATCCTCCTGCGCACAACTCTATCCAGAGCCCACGCCTCGCAACCGTACAACATTGTTGGAACCACTATTCCTTCAAACATACACATTTTTGCTTTCCGAGATAATGTTCTCGACTTCGAAACATTCTTCAAGGCTCCCAGAATTTTCGCCCCCTCCCCCACCCTATGATCCACTTCCGCTTCCATGGTTCCATCCGCTGCCAGATCCACTCCCAGATATCTAAAACACTTCACTTCCTCCAGTTTTTCTCCATTCAAACTCACCTCCCAATTGACTTGACTCTCAACCCTACTGTACCTAATAACCTTGCTCTTATTCACATTTACTCTTAACTTTCTTCTTTCACACACTTTACCAAACTCAGTCACCAGCTTCTGCAGTTTCTCACATGAATCAGCCACCAGCGCTGTATCATAAGCGAACAACAACTGACTCACTTCCCAAGCTCTCTCATCCCCAACAGACTTCATACTTGCCCCTCTTTCCAAAACTCTTGCATTCACCTCCCTAACAACCCCATCCATAAACAAATTAAACAACCATGGAGACATCACACACCCCTGCCGCAAACCTACATTCACTGAGAACCAATCACTTTCCTCTCTTCCTACACGTACACATGCCTTACATCCTCGATAAAAACTTTTCACTGCTTCTAACAACTTTCCTCCCACACCATATATTCTTAATACCTTCCACAGAGCATCTCTATCAACTTTATCATATGCCTTCTCCAGATCCATAAATGCTACATACAAATCCATTTGCTTTTCTAAGTATTTCTCACATACATTCTTCAAAGCAAACACCTGATCCACACATCCTCTACCACTTCTGAAACCCCACGCTCTTCCCCAATCTGATGCTCTGTACATGCCTTCACTTTGCACACCACCTCGACCAAAACAACCTATATCTGCCACTCTATCATCAAACACATTCAACAAACCTTCAAAATACTCACTCCATCTCCTTCTCACATCACCACTACTTGTTGTCACCTCCCCATTTGCGCCCTTCACTGAAGTTCCCATTTGCTCCCTTGTCTTACGCACTTTATTTACCTCCTTCCAGAAAATATTTTTATTCTCCCTAAAATTTAATGATACTCTCTCACCCCAACTCTCATTTGCCCTTTTTTTCACCTCTTCCACCTTTCTCTTGACCTCCTGTCTCTTTCTTTTATACATCTCCCACTCAATTTCATTTTTTCCCTGCAAAAATCGTCCAAATGCCTATCTCTTCTCTTTCACTAATACTCTTACTTCTTCATCCCACCACTCACTACCCTTTCTAATCAACCCACCTCCCACTCCTCTCATGCCACAAGCATCTTTTGCGCAATCCATCACTGATTCCCTAAATACATCCCATTCCTCCCCCACTCCCCTTACTTCCATTGTTCTCACCTTTTTCCATTCTGTACTCAGTCTCTCCTGGTACTTCCTCACACAAGTCTCCTTCCCAAGCTCACTTACTCTCACCACCCTCTTCACCCCAACATTCACTCTTCTTTTCTGAAAACCCATACAAATCTTCACCTTAGCCTCCACAAGATAATGATCAGACATCCCTCCAGTTGCACCTCTCAGCACATTAACATCCAAAAGTCTCTCTTTCGCGCGCCTGTCAATTAACACGTAATCCAATAACGCTCTCTGGCCATCTCTCCATAGGAATATATACATATATATATATATATATATATATATATATATATATATATATATATATATATATATATATATATATATATATATATATGTATATATATATGAATTATACTTAGTTGCTGTGTACCACGTTAGCGAGGTAGCGAAAGAAATCAGAATTCATACTTGTTGCCTTCGTCCATTCTAGTCGCCATCCCACGACACACATGAAACATCACCCCCATCCCCCCCTCACGCGCGCGAGGTAGCGCTTGGAAAAGACAACAAAGGTCACATTCGTTCACACTCAGTCTCTAGCTGTCATGTGTTTTATATATATATATATATATATATATATATATATATATATATATATATATATATATATATATATATATATATATATATATAATTTTTTTTTTTTTTTTGCTTTGTCGCTGTGTCCCGCGTTTGCGAGGTAGCGCAAGGAAACAGACGAAAGAAATGGCCCAACCCACCCCCATACACATGTATATACATACGTCCACACACGCAAATATACATACCTACACAGCTTTCCATGGTTTACCCCAGACGCTTCACATGTCTTGATTCAATCCACTGACAGCACGTCAACCCCGGTATACCACATCGCTCCAATTCACTCTATTCCTTGCCCTCCTTTATCCCTCCTGCATGTTCAGGCCCCGATCACACAAAATCTTTTTCACTCCATCTTTCCACCTCCAATTTGGTCTCCCTCTTCTCCTCGTTCCCTCCACCTCCGACACATATATTCTCTTGGTCAATCTTTCCTCACTCATTCTCTCCATGTGCCCGAACCATTTCAAAACACCCTCTTCTGCTCTCTCAACCACGCTCTTTTTATTTCCACACATCTCTCTTACCCTTACGTTACTTACTCGATCAAACCACCTCACCCCACATATTGTCCTCAAACATCTCATATCCAGCACATCCATCCTCCTGCGCACAACTCTATCCATAGCCCACGCCTCGCAACCATACAACATTGTTGGAACCACTATTCCTTCAAACATACCCATTTTTGCTTTCCGGGATAATGTTCTCGACTTCCACACATTCTTCAAGGCTCCCAGAATTTTCGCCCCCTCCCCCACCCTATGATCCACTTCCGCTTCCATGGTTCCATCCGCTGCCAGATCCACTCCCAGATATCTAAAACACTTCACTTCCTCCAGTTTTTCTCCATTCAAACTCACCTCCCAATTGACTTGACCCTCAACCCTACTGTACCTAATAACGTTGCTCTTATTCACATTTACTCTTAACTTTCTTCTTTCACACACTTTACCAAACTCAGTCACCAGCTTCTGCAGTTTCTCACATGAATCAGCCACCAGCGCTGTATCATCATATATAGGGGATAGGGGAGAAAGAATACTTCCCACGCATTCCTCACGTGTCGTAGAAGGCGACCAAAGGGGACGTGAGCGGGGGTCTAGAAACCCTCCCCTCCTTGTATTTTAACTTTCGAAAAGAGAAAACAGAAGAAGAGTCATGCGGGGAGTGCTCATCCTCCTTGAAGGCTCAGATTGGGGTATGTAAATGTGTGTGGATGTAACCAAGATGAAAAAAAAGGATAGATAGGTAGTATGTTTGAGGAAAGGAACTTGGATGTTTTGGCTCTGAGTGAAACGAAGCTCAAGGGTAAACGGGAAGAGTGGTTTGGGAATGTCTTGGGAGTAAAGTCAGGGGTTAGTGAGAGGACAAGAGCAAGGGAAGGAGTGCACTACTCCTGAAACAGGAGTGGTGGGAGTATGTGATAGAATGTAAGAAAGTAGACTCTAGATTGATATGGGTAAAACTGAAAGTTGTTGGAGAGAGATGAGTGATTATTGGTGCATATGCCCTTGGGCGTGAGAAGAAAGATCATGAGAGGCAAGTGTTTTGGGAGCAGTTGAATGAGTGTGTTAGTGGTTTTGATGCGCGAGACCGGGTTATAGTTTTGGGTGATTTGAATGCAAAGGTGAGTAATGTGGCAGTTGAGGGAATAATTGGTATGCATGGGGTGTTCAGTGTTGTAAATGGAAATGGTGAAGAGCTTGTAGATTTATGTGCTGAAAAAGGACTAGTGATTGGGAATACCTGGTTTGGGAATACTGAGACGGCGTTACTCCAGTCAATACAATGATCATTGTATTGACTGGACTAACGCCATCTCAGTTATTAACTCTAACTCTATTACCAAGAGAAATATCATTAAAATCTTCTATCATTAAAAACACAAAGATTATAATAGTAATATTGATGATGGTCTATACAAATTAGATAACTGATTGTTGATAAGATTTGTAAAATGATAAGTTTATGAACGCTCGTTGTATGTTTTGGACAATCACATGTTTACCAAATGGCGTCCTAGCTTCGTCTCTTCGATGTATATCAACTGACTGTTATATTTCTCTCTTGTGTATCCCCTGATGATATGATTATTACACGAAAGTGCACTTGGGAACTTTTCGTGTTTCATTTTCCCCGTGGACTTATAGGAATATATATATATATATATATATATATATATATATATATATATATATATATATATATATATATATATATATATATATATTTATCCCTGGGGATAGGGGAGAAAGAATACTTCCCACGTATTCCCTGCGTGTCGTAGAAGGCGACTAAAAGGGGAGGGAGCGGGGGACTGGAAATCCTCCCCTCTCGTTTTTTCTTTTTTTTTTTTTAATTTTCCAAAAGAAGGAACAGAGAATTGGGCCAGGTGAGGGTATTCCCTCAAGGCCCAGTCCTCTGTTCTTAACGCTACCTCGCTAATGCGGGAAATGGCGAATAGTTTGAAAGAAAAAAAGAAAGATATATATATATATATATATATATATATATATATATATATATATATATTTTTTTTTTTTTTTTTTCTTTATTTGCTTTGTCGGTGTCTCCCGCGTTTGCGAGGTAGCGCAAGGAAACAGACGAAAGAAATGGCCCAACCCACCCCCATACACATGTATATACATACGTCCACACACGCAAATATACATACCTACACAGCTTTCCATGGTTTACCCTAGACGCTTCACATGCCCTGATTCAATCCACTGACAGCACGTCAACCCCGGTATACCACATCGTTCCAATTCACTCTATTCCTTGCACTCCTTTCACCCTCCTGCTTGTTGAGGCCACGATCACTCAAAATCTTTTTCACTCCATCTTTCCACCTCCAATTTGGTCTCCCACTTCTCCTAGGTCCCTCCACGTCTGACACATATATCTTCTTCGTCAATCTTTCCTCACTCATTCTCTCCATGTGACCAAACCACTTCAAAACACCCTCTTCTGCTCTCTCAACCACACTCTTTTTATTACCACACATCTCTCTTGCCCTATTATCACTTACTCGATCAAACCACCTCACACCACATATTGTCCTCAAACTTCTCATTTCCAGCACATCCACCCTCCTCCGCACAACTCTATCCATAGCCCACGCCTCGCAACCATATAACATTGTATGAACCACTATTCCTTTAAACATACCCATTTTTGCTTTTCGAGATAATGCTTTCGACTTCCTCACATTCTTCAACGCTCCCAGGATTTTCGCCCCCTCCCCCACCCTATGATTCACTTCTGCTTCTATGGTTCTATCCGCTGCCAGATCCACTCCCAGATATCTAAAACACTTCACTTCCTCCAGTTTTTCTCCATTCAAACTTACCTCCCAATTGACTTAACCCTCAACCCTACTGTACCAAATAACGTTGCTCTTATTCACATTTACTCTTAACTTTCTTCTTTCACACACTTTACCAAACTCAGTCACCAGCTTCTGCAGTTTTTCACATGAATCAGCCACCAGTATTGTATCATCAGCGAACAACAACTAACTCACTTCCCAAGCTCTCTCATCCACAACAGAGTGCATACTTGCCCCTCTTTCCAAAACTCTTGCATTCACCTCCCTAACAACACCATCCATAAACAAATTAAGCAACCATGGAGACATCACACACCCCTGCCGCAAACCTACATTCACTGGGTACCAATCACTTTCCTCTCTTCCTACACGTACACATGCCTTACATCCTCGATAAAAACTTTTCACTGCTTCTAACAACTTGCCTCCTAAACTATATATTCTTAATACCTTCCACAGAGCATCTCTATCAACTCTATTATATGCCTTCTCTAGATCCATAAATGCTACATACAAATCCATTTGCTTTTCTAAGTATTTCTCACATACATTCCTCAAAACAAACACCTGATCCACGCATCCTCTACCACTTCTGAAACCACACTGCACTTCCCCAATCTGATGCTCTGTACATGTCTTCACCCTCTCAATCAATACCCTCCCATATAATTTACCAGGAATACTCAACAAACTTATACCTCTGTAATTTGAGTACTCACTCTTATCCCCTTTGCCTTTGTACAATGGCACTATGCACGCATTCCGCCAATCCTCAGGCACCTCACCATGAATCATACATAATTAAATAACCTTACCAACCAGTCAACAATACAGTCACCCCCATTTTTAATAAATTCCACTGCAATACTATCCAAACACGCTGCCTTGCCGGCTTTCATCTTCCCCAAAGCTTTTACTACCTCTTCTCTGTTTACCAAATCATTTTCCCTAACCCTCTCACTATGCACACCACCTCGACCAAAACACCCTATATCTGCCACTCTATAATCAAGCACATTCAACAAACCTTCAAAATACTCACTCCATCTCCTTCTCACATCACCACTACTTGTTATCACCTCCCCATTTGCGCCCTTCACTGAAGTTCCCATTTGCTCCCTTGTCTTACGCACTTTATTTACCTCCTTCCAGAACATCTTTTTATTCTCCCTAAAATCTAATGATACTCTCTCACCCCAGCTCTCATTTGCCCTCTTTTTCATCTCTTGCACCTTTCTCTTGACCTCCTGTCTCTTTCTTTTATACATCTCCCACTCAATTGCATTTTTCCCTGCAAAAATCGTCCAAATGCCTCTCTCTTCTCTTTCACTAATAATCTTACTTCTTCATCCCACCACTCACTACCTTTTCTAATCAAACCACCTCCCACGCTTCTCATGCCACAAGCATCTTTTGCGCAATCCATCACTGATTCCCTAAATACATCCCATTCCTCCCCCACTCCCCTTACTTCCATTGTTCTCACCTTTTTCCATTCTGTTCTCAGTCTCTCCTGGTACTTCCTCACACAAGTCTCCTTCCCAAGCTCACTTACTCTCACCACCCTCTTCACCCCAACATTCACTCTTCATTTTTGAAAACCCATACAAATCTTCACCTTAGCCTTCACAAGATAATGATCAGACATCCCTCCACTTGCACCTCTCAGCACATTAACATCCAAAAGTCTCTCTTTCGCGCGCCTGTCAATTAACACGTAATCCAATAACGCTCTCTGGCAATCTCTCCTACTTACATACGTATACTTTTTTAAACCAGGTATTCCCAATCACCATCCTTTTTCAGCACATAAATCTACAAGCTCTTCACCATTTCCATTTACAACACTGAACACCCCATGTATACCAATTATTCCCTCAACTGCCACATTACTCACCTTTGCATTCAAATCACCCATCACTATAACCCGGTCTCGTGCATCAAAACCACTAACACACTCATTCAGCTGCTCCCAAAACACTTGCCTCTCATGATCTTTCTTCTCATGCCCAGGTGCATATGCACAAATAATCACCCATCTCTCTCCATCAACTTTCAGTTTTACCCATATTAATCGAGAATTTACTTTCTTACATTCTATTACATACTCCCACAACTCCTGTTTCAGGAGTACTCCAACTCCTTCCCTTGCTCTTGTCCTCTCACTAACCCCTGACTTTACTCCCAAGACATTCCCAAACCACTCTTCCCCTTTACTCTTGAGCTTCGTTTCACTCAGGGCCAAAACATCCAGGTTCCTTTCCTCAAACATACTACCTATCTCTCCTTTTTTCACATCTTGGTTACATCCACACACAATTTAGACACCGCAGTCTGAGCCTTCGAGGAGGATGAGCACTCCCCGCGTGACTCCTTCTACTGTTTCCCATTTTAGAAAGTTAAAAAATACAAGGAGGGGAGGATTTCTGGCCCCCCGCTCCCGTCCCCTCTAGTCGCCTTCTACGACACGCGAGGAATGCGTGGGAAGTATTCTTTCACCCCTATCCCCAGGGATAATATACATATATATACATATATATATGCATACACATACATACGCACATATACACACACACACACACATATACATATATATACATATGAAAAATATATATATATATATATATATATATATATATATATATATATATATATTTATATATATATATATATATATATATATATATATATATATATATATATATATATATATATATATATATATATATATATATATATTTTTTTTTTTTTTTTTTTTTTTTATACTTTGTCGCTGTCTCCCGCGTTTGCGAGGTAGCGCAAGGAAACAGACGAAAGAAATGGCCCAACCCCCCCCATACACATGTACATACACACGTCCACACACACAAATATACATACCTACACAGCTTTCCATGGTTTACCCCGGACGCTTCACATGCCTTGATTCAATCCACTGACAGCACGTCAACCCCTGTATACCACATCGCTCCAATTCACTCTATTCCTTGCCCTCCTTTCACCCTCCTGCATGTTCAGGCCCCGATCACACAAAATCTTTTTCACTCCATCTTTCCACCTCCAATTTGGTCTCCCTCTTCTCCTCGTTCCCTCCACCTCCGACACATATATCCTCTTGGTCAATCTTTCCTCACTCATTCTCTCCATGTGCCCAAACCATTTTAAAACACCCTCTTCTGCTCTCTCAACCACGCTCTTTTTATTTCCACACATCTCTCTTACCCTTACGTTACTTACTCGATCAAACCACCTCACACCACACATTGTCCTCAAACATCTCATTTCCAGCACATCCATCCTCCTGCGCACAACTCTATCCATAGCCCACGCCTCGCAACCATACAACATTGTTGAAACTACTATTCCTTCAAACATACCCATTTTTGCTTTCCGGGATAATGTTCTCGACTTCCACACATTTTTCAAGGCTCCCAAAATTTTCGCCCCCTCCCCCACCCTATGATCCACTTCCGCTTCCATGGTTCCATCCGCTGACAGATCCACTCCCAGATATCTAAAACACTTCACTTCCTCCAGTTTTTCACCATTCAAACTCACCTCCCAATTGACTTGACCCTCAACCCTACTGTACCTAATAACCTTGCTCTTATTCACATTTACTCTTAACTTTCTTCTTCCACACACTTTACCAAACTCCGTCACCAGCTTCTGCAGTTTCTCACATGAATCCGCCACCAGCGCTGTATCATCAGCGAACAACAACTGACTCACTTCCCAAGCTCTCTCATCCCCAACAGACTTCATACTTGCCCCTCTTTCCAAGACTCTTGCATTTACCTCCCTAACAACCCCATCCATAAACAAATTAAACAACCATGGAGACATCACACACCCCTGCCGCAAACCTACATTCACTGAGAACCAATCACTTTCCTCTCTTCCTACACGTACACATGCCTTACATCCTCGATAAAAACTTTTCACTGCTTCTAACAACTTGCCTCCCACACCATATATTCTTAATACCTTCCACAGAGCATCTCTATCAACTCTATCATATGCCTTCTCCAGATCCATATATATATATATATATATATATATATATATATATATATATATATATATATATATATATATATATATATATATATATCTTTTTCTTTTGTTTCTTACTATTCGCCATTTCCCGCGTTAGCGAGGTAGCGTTAAGAACAGAGGACTGAGCCTTTGTGGAAATATCCTCACTTGGCCCCCTTCTCTGTTCTTTCTTGTGGGGAAAAAAAAAAAAACGAGAGGGGAGGATTTCCAGCCCCCGCCCCCTCCCTTTTTAGTCGCCTTCTACGACACGCATTGAATACGTGGGAAGTATTCTTTCTCCCCTATCCCCAGCGATATATATATATATATATATATATATATATATATATATATATATATATATATATATATATATATATATATATATATATATATATACATTCTTCAAAGCAAACACCTGATCCACACATCCTCTACCACTTCTGAAACCACACTGCTCTTCCCCAATCTGATGCTCTGTACATGCCTTCACCCTCTCAATCAATACCCTCCCATATGATTTACCAGGAATACTCAACAAACTTATACCTCTGTAATTTGAGCACTCACTCTTATCCCCTTTACCTTTGTACAATGGCACTATGCACGCATTCCGCCAATCCTCAGGCACCTCACTATGAGTCATACATACATTAAATAACCTTACCAACCAGTCAATAATACAGTCACCCCCTTTTTTAATAAACTCCACTGCAATACCATCCAAACCTGCTGCCTTGCCGGCTTTCATCTTCCGTAAAGCTTTTAATACCTCTTCTCTGTTTACCAAATCATTTTCCCTAACCCTCTCACTTTGCACACCACCTCGACCAAAACACCCTATATCTGCCACTCTATCATCAAACACATTCAACAAACCTTCAAAATACTCACTCCATCTCCTTCTCACATCACCAAATGTGAATAAGAGCAAGGTTATTAGGTACAGTAGAGTTGAGGGTCAAGTCTATTGGGAGGTAAGTTTGAATGGAGAAAAACTGGAGGAAGTAAAGTGTTTTAGATATCTGGGAGTGGATCTGGCAGCGGATGGAACCATGGAAGCGGAAGTGGATCATAGGGTGGGGGAGGGGGCGAAAATTCTGGGAGCCTTGAAGAATGTGTGGAAGTCGAGAACATTATCTCGGAAAGCAAAAATGGGTATGTTTGAAGGAATAGTGGTTCCAACAATGTTGTATGGTTGCGAGGCGTGGGCCATGGATAGAGTTGTGCGCAGGAGGATGGATGTGCTGGAAATGAGATGTTTGAGGACAATGTGTGGTGTGAGATGGTTTGATCGAGTAAGTAACGTAAGGGTAAGAGAGATGTGTGGAAATAAAAAGAGCGTGGTTGAGAGAACAGAAGAGTGTGTTTTGACATGGTTTGGGCACATGGAGAGAATGAGTGAGGAAAGATTGACCAAGAGGATATATATGTCGGAGGTGGAGGGAACGAGGAGAAGTGGGAGACCAAATTGGAGGTGGGAAGATGGAGTGAAAAAGATTTTGAGTGATCGGGGCCTGAACATGCAGGAGGGTGAATTGCGTGCAAGGAATAGAGTGAATTGGAACGGCAGCACGTCGACCCCGGTACACCACATCGTTCCATTTCACTCTATTCATAGCACGCCTTTCACCCTCCTGCATGTTTAGGCCCAGATTACTCAAAATCTTTTTCACTACCATAGTAAACACCCACTGTGTCACTACCGTGACCACACTGACTATATCACCACTATGACGGCACCTTCTTTGTCACTACCATGACCACACTCACTATGTCACTGCCATGACCACACTCAATATGTCACTACCATGACCACACTCACTATGTCACTACCATTACCACACTCACTATGTCACTACTATAACCACACTCACTATGTCACTACCATGACCACACTCACTATGTCACTCCCATGATCACACTCCCTATGTCACTACCATGACCACACTTACTCTGTCACTACCATGGCCACACTCACTATGTCACTACCATGACCACACTCAATATGTCAATACCATGACCACACTCACTATGTCACTACCATGACCACACTCACTATGTCACTACTATAACCACACTCACTATGTCACTACCATAATCACACTCACTATGTCACTACCATGACCACACTCACTCTGTCACTACCATGATCACACAAACCGTGTCACTACTATAATCAATCCCTACCAGACTTAAGCACGTGTTTAAAATGTGTTGTATTCTCGCTCCTTGTCGATTATTATATCGTAAAAGAGTGAGTTTAAGCATAGATACATGTTTGCCACTTCCCACATGAACGCGGTAACGTCAAGAAAAGATGACAGTGCCTTAAAGGAAAAATCTTCACTTGGCTTCTTGTTCTGCTCCTTCTTTTGGAAAGTAATGCAGGAAGGATGGATTTCCAGCACCCCGCTTCCGCTCCTCTTAGTCGCCTTCCGCGAGACGCAGGTAATATGTAAATATTATTTTGTATTCAGAGCTCTGATCAATTCATACAATAATTCAGATAAAAGTTTGAAAACTTTCATAAGAAAAAATGTATGATATATTTTCGAAAAATTCATAAAGACTTTGCTTTCCAGTGGTTCGCAGTGCCTTATGCTTTTTTATACATGAAAAACTTATGATCAGTATGTTTGGTGTCAGAGTCTTGCTATATCATCATAAACGGATGGAAAGGAGTAGAGTCTTGTCAATGAGCTTCTTCCTCCAATCAAAGTCCATTATTTCCCTGTTTATGCTTGGAATGCAACCTTAAAGCTGCAGAAGCCTTATATATATATAATATATATATATATATATATATATATATATATATATATATATATATATATATATATATATATATTTTTTTTTTTTTGCTTTGTCGCTGTCTCCCGCGTTTGCGAGGTAGCGCAAGGAAAGAGACGAAAGAAATGGCCCAACCCACCCCCATACACATGTATATACATCCGTCCACACACGCAAATATACATACCTACACAGCTTTCCATGGTTTACCCCAGACGCTTCACATGCCTTGATTCAATCCACTGACAGCACGTCAACCCCGGTATACCACATCGATCCAATTCACTCTATTCCTTGCCCTCCTTTCACCCTCCTGCATGTTCAGGCCCCGATCACACAAAATCTTTTTCACTCCATCTTTCCACCTCCAATTTAGTCTCCCTCTTCTCCTCGTTCCCTCCACCTCCGACACATATATCCTCTTGGTCAATCTTTCCTCACTCATTCTCTCCATGTGCCCAAACCATTTCAAAACACCCTCTTCTGCTCTCTCAACCACGCTCTTTTTATTTCCACACATCTCTCTTACCCTTACGTTACTTACTCGATCAAACCACCTCACACCACACATTGTCCTCAAACATCTCATTTCCAGCACATCCATCCTCCTGCGCACAACTCTATCCATAGTCCACGCCTCGCAAACATACAACATTGTTGGAACCACTATTCCTTCAAACATACCCATTTTTGCTTTCCGAGATAATGTTCTCGACTTCCACACATTCTTCAAGGCTCCCAGAATTATCGCCCCCTCCCCCACCCTATGATCCACTTCCGGTTCCATGGTTCCATCCGCTGCCAGATCCACTCCCAGATATCTAAAACACTTCACTTCCTCCAGTTTTCCTCCATTCAAACTCACCTCCCAATTGACTTGACCCTCAACCCTACTGTACCTAATAACCTTGCTCTTATTCACATTTACTCTTAACTTTCTTCTTTCACACACTTTACCAAACTCAGTCACCAGCTTCTGCAGTTTCTCACATGAGTCAGCCACCAGCGCTGTATCATCAGCGAACAACAACTGACTCACTTCCCAAGCTCTCTCATCCCCAACAGACTTCATACTTGCCTCTCTTTCCAAAACTCTTGCATTCACCTCCCTAACAACCCCATCCATAAACAAATTAAACAACCATGGAGACATCACATACCCCTGCCGCAAACCTACATTCACTGAGAACCAATCACTTTCCTCTCTTCCTACACGTACACATGCCTTACATCCTCGATAAAAACTTTTCACTGCTTCTAACAACTTGCCTCCCACACCATATATTCTTAATACCTTCCACAGAGCATCTCTATCAACTCTATCATATGCCTTCTCCAGATCCATAAATGCTACATACAAATCCATTTGCTTTTCTAAGTATTTCTCACATACATTCTTCAAAGCATATGTGTGTGTGTGTGTGTGTGTGTGTGTGTGTGTGTACATCACACGTCCTGTATATCATTACCATGACATATGAACCTCTCATTTATAGGTTTTCTTTCCATTCGAATGACCAGGATCTATACGACGCTCTGTCCATAATCGGTTATCATTACTCAAATTTTGTCTTTAGTGGAACAATGATAGGGGAGATACAGTCAGGTCAGGAAGTGTGGATGAGGAACAGACAGTTGGTGGGTCAGGAAATATGGGTGAGGAACAGAAAGTTGGTGAGTCAGGAAATATGGGTGAGGAACAGACAGTTGATGGGTCAGGAAATATGGGTGAGGAAGAGACAATTGGTGCGTCAAGAAGTTCCTCAACCACTGACGATCTTTTCAATAAATTGCTCAGTTTCCTCATATTTCACAAAACACTTTTTATTCCTTACGTTTAACGCAAAATCTCAAAATCTGTCGTAAGCACATGATCAATACCTTCACTAACCATCACACCACATATTTTTCGCTTCATATTTCACACGAGTAAATCGTTTCCTGCGGCTGTAGTTCAGGGAGACATATTCCTGTGTTCCCTATGCCTCAGTGTCATCCACAGCCACCACGACAAAATCATATTTCATTCTGCACACCAGTGCCGCAGGGTGAGGGTTCCGAACACCTGTACTTTCTCATCCCCTGCCATGTACATGCCACGCAGCCACATATTTTCCTTTCCTAAAACCAAATTACAAGATTTATGAATACCAAGTCAATGCATCTCTCCTGTTGGTTCAAGCATTACTATATATATATATATATATATATATATATATATATATATATATATATATATATATATGTATATATATATATATATATATATATATATATATATATATATATATATATATATATATATATATATATATATATTTATATATATATATATATATATATATATATATATATATATATATATATATATATATATATATATATATATATATCCCTGGGGATAGGGGAGAAAGAATACTTCCCACGTATTTCCTGCGTGTCGTAGAAGGCGACTACAAGGGAAGGGAGCGGGGGACTGAAAATCCTCCCAATCTCGTTTTTTTTTTTTTTTATTTTCCAAAAAAAGGAACAGAGAAGACGGCCAGGTGAGGATATTCCCTCAAAGGCCCAGTCCT
>NC_092237.1:21293998-21368998 GCF_036320965.1 Panulirus ornatus | reverse complement strand
TGTGTGGAAATAAAAAGAGCGTGGTTGAGAGAGCAGAAGAGGGTATTTTGAAATGGTTTGGGCACATGGAGAGAATGAGTGAGGAAAGATTGACCAAGAGGATATATGTGTCAGAGGTGGAGGGAATGAGAAGTGGGAGACCAAATTGGAGGTGGAAAGATGGAGTGAAAAAGATTTTGTGTGATCGGGGCCTGAACATGCAGGAGGGTGAAAGGCGGGCAAGGAATGAAGTGCATTGGATCGATGTGGTATACCGGGGTTGACGTGCTGTCAGTGGATTGAATCAGGGCATGTGAAACGACTGGGGTAAACCATGGAAAGCTGTATAGGTATGTATATTTGCGTGTGTGGACGTATGTATATACATGTGTATGGGGGTGGGTTGGGCCATTTCTTTCGTCTGTTTCCATGCGTTACCTCGCAAACGCGGGAAACAGCGACAAAGAAAAAAAAAAAAAAAAAAAAATATATATATATATATATATATATATATATATATATATATATATATATATATATATATATGCCTCTAACCTGCATGATTTATGTCACAGCAGTGGGCCACGATATCGCATTTGATCCCAACAATCACATCGCACAATGTTATCTCGAGATCTGGTCTAACGACTGCCTTACTTAAGATTTCAGTTTCATCATTTGCCAATTTCATTTCTCGAGTGGACGAATTCTCTTCACTGGGTTTATATCACACGCGAAAACAATCTATTGGGAAAGTATATATTGTTTTCCTGTTGGTCTCATCATCACCAAAGTTTAAGAACTCGGCACATCTCCAGCTGTGGGTGGTAGCAGAAAATTCCTTGAACAATAATTATGATACATAAGCTCTCCAAGAATCAACTCAGATTATCCTGGAGTTGAGGTAATGTATTCCAACGTTTATTTCATCACATAAGCATGACTTTTCATACTGGTTTCGTCTCGCTACCGTGACATTCTAATTACTTCTTGCCTTCGATCATCATTCCTCATTTTATGAATAAATCTTTACCCAGTTTTCATATCATCTAAGTCTACATAACTGACCTGTAGCCGGCTAGGCTGGACTTCACGATTCTAGCTTGTCATTTTCTGGCAGTTCCGTCATTTAACAAAACCCGTTTTTGCTTCGAAAACATAACAGTAACTATTACCATGTTAACAGAACCATTGGTGGCAAGTATATAGCATTCACCAACACCTACCTACCTCATATGCGTGGTCCACCGCATCACAAAAGAAGCCAACGGACAAAAGCAACGAGTTTTCCATCATTGGAACTTAAAAATATTTATGCATATCAGGTCAAGGTAAACCGTGCCTGCATTTCTGAGGAACGCCTGTCATTACCACTCCACTGGTCGATGACACGAGATGTGATACTATCCGTATCTTCCTCAGGTCATCACGCATTGGCCTAGACGTTCGCCCAGTTTCTTCATCTCTACATAAAGACTAAATGTCTAAGAACATTCTATAAGACTAAAGTGATGTCAGATAATTTCATCAAAGTGTAGTATAATCCATTATGGTACTTGTTACGGAGCAGTGAAACTTCATCACCTGCCTGACAGGTTAAACAAGACCACAAACATTCGACACAACGGGAGAGCATTCGACGCAGCGGAAGAGCATTCGACGCAGCGGAAGAGCATTCGACGCAGCGGAAGAGCATTCGACGCAGCGGAAGATGCGAGACAATCCGTATTTTTAAAACCTAAAAGCAGGATCTGCATTTCAGTTCCAGTGGAAGGATGCGGATATTCCCGAAATTGTATTCGTTATTTAATGAGCGTCTGGCACCTGCCCCACCCGAGGGCATTGCAGGGAAGATGTGTGGGTAAGACAGTTTGCTCGGCAAGTCCTTACGACTGGCAGCCCTAATACTAATTGGTTGACGTTTCGTAGCAAAAATCAGCCACCAAATCTGTGAGTCGCCTCCCTGACTACTCTTCGTATGGCGTACTCCAACGAGAGTGAGGAAAATCTATCAATCTCGCTCAATGAAGATAGGAAGGATGAGATAAAACCATTTTCGGAAACAAAATGAGGAGTGAGGCCCGCTGAGCCATCACAAGCAAGTGTGATTCAGCTTCAATAGGATCCACCATGACTGAAAAACAACAAGAAAATTTTCGAACGAGTATTGTCTTGTCCTACACGATTTATTGAACACTGATATGATTATATACCGTGCGTGGAAAAATGCAGCAATTTGCCCACTTGCTAATCTTTTTTTTTTTTCATTACGGGCAGATTTCTATTTCGAATGAAACAAATAAAACTCTTGACTGAGGCTGGTGCTTGTAAACCAATTACGTTAATGTTTACCTATGAAATCATTGTATTAGAACTTGATTTGAATTGTCTAAGCAGTAATTCAATCCATTTACAGAGTCTTATATCTGCTTTGTCATGTTTTTCTCAATATTTGCCTTTTTCAAGGAATTTTATGGAAAATATATTTCAGTTCCCAATAGCTGTCATGTTCCCCTAATCATGTGATGAGTTACATGGGATTTCAAAGGTTCAGAATGAGTGGTAGGTATACGAGGGTAATACTGTTATATTTATGTATCTAAACATACAAATTTCGCTGATCTTCATAGCCGTCCCCACTGTCGGGGTCTCCGATCGTAAGGTGCAGGGTAATACCCAAAGAGAATAAACAATACTAGTGAAGGAAACCAACAAACAGTATAGCAATTTGAAAACAAATAAAATGAAATTAAAACCTGATATCATTCCTAATTACCTTTACTTTTCATTCATTTCTCTGTTGGTGAGAATAATTCTCTATCATAGGTAGACTTGATGGAAAAACAAACAGAAGCTCCAAGCTTTCGACTATGTTTCAAGCCTTAAAAATGGCTTGAAATACAATCGAAAGCTTAAAGCTTCTTTGTTATTTCTCCAACTAGTTTACCGTATGTCAGTGCTTCACATGTGTATGTGATTTACTACAAGGAATATTGTATCATATCATATCATATTGGCTACCCTAATCAGCAGAAAAGAGAAACATGCTTGAATGTGAATAGAGTACACCATACGTAGCAGATAATTTGGAAGTTGAATGTAAATTCAATTTAATTTAACATCAAAATCATATCAAGGTAGATAGCACTGAAACACAAAATACATTCTTCATCAATTACAGTAGTGGGCTAACAACCCTTAACTGATTACTTTGCAATGTATTTGAATCATCTTGTATGACAACTCTTCGTTTTACCTATGGGACTCGAATCTGATATGAGAATAGGTGGCTCATCTGGTGCATTTGTAGTTTACATCTGTAAAATTTGCTGCATACAAGTCCACGAATATGTGGCTGTACCAAGACATTTATTCAACCACAGAAACAAATCACTGCACAAATGGTACAGATATTAACTCTACATTAGATATTTTCATGAATTAATCAGACCAGGTTACATTTCTTGGGCTTGTCAGTGATGATATGATCCGACTTCTCTCTACGCGCAGCGACAGAAAATCTTTGAAAAAGATAACTTTCCTCGACCTAAATCGGTGTTTCAGTATTGACGCTGATTGTCGTCGTCCTTACAATGAATTATGAATTATTCCTCTCCTCCACAGTCTTCTCATCGAGTTTGAATATATATAATGTTGAGTTTGTGGCAGGGCGCCTGTACTGTCCACGTACTTCTTCCTACATATGAAAATCATTTCAGTAAACCCCACACTGAAGACTCGTTTAAATATAACTATTAACACTGGGCACTGAGGGTGGGTCCCGCGTCAGTCTTTAAAACACACGGCGGCATGCGTCTCCTGACTGTTGAGGCAACACAGAAATAGCCCAGCCTTCATCCAACATGTACACATTAATACACCTTACACTAACACATTTCCTAGGTAAAAAAAGAAAAAAAAGTTGCAGGTCAATATTTCCTGTTGGAGCAACACGCAAGGTATTGACAGACTCGTCACGGACGTATGCTAATATAACGCTGCTGCCACGGAAACCTTCACCCTGACGTTCGCTGCAGAGGAAGTCTAACCCGTGTTTCTTTGTCCTGGAAAAATATTTTGGTGTTAGTAAAACTCCAGGCGACTTTGTACGATAGATATCTTCGGTTATTAGTATTATCCTTATCGTAATTATAATAATATTGTGTAAAGTACACGAGAACTGGCAGAATGGATGTTTAAAACATTTGTATAGAGACAATAAAAGTGAATGCTTCTATTGCAGAGATATAATTCTGTTCACTATACGTGGTAAGGTGAATGGAAGGGTGGTGATTAAGAGGATGGTGGCATGCACACATCATCTGACTGATAAGAACAGATAAAGGGATTGTGGACAAACTGGGGCCGTTTATAGTCGCAAGGGAAAACGTGAACGACATTGTTATCAACTTCCCCACACGGACAGCTGCAGTGACAGACCTTGGGCACGCTGTCAGGAGACGCATTCTCTTATGGAGTGGCAGCTAACCGTTTCGTTCACTATCTTCTTAGCGACTAAGAAAATGGCCCTAAGTAAAGGTATTTGTTTGAGACAGAGAGTGAGCTGTATGTGGTATCTGTGAATCTGCAGAGTATTTTCTGGAGGTAACAAAAAGGCGTTGTAGAAAATGCTACCGATATAAGGGATAAGTATGATATCAATTCATGCCTTTTTCGCTACATCCTAACCTCATCACTATGCATTTACCTGGGTTGATTTTCTTTTGTCATGTATCAAATTTACGTTGGAGCTTGTCCAACTCTCACTGTCTCCTTAACTAAACTTTACTTTCCTCGTCTGAAAAAATATTCAGGTATGATTTCGGTGCTTTCGGTAAGTCATTCACATAGATCACGAGGAGCATCGGTCCCAAGACCTCATCCCATTTCGTTGAAGATACACAGCTATACGTCATTAGTTCCCTTCCACAACGATATTTTCTTGTCCATCGAAGGAGACCCCTACATACCTGCCTGAAAACTGAGCTTCTTTACCAACGTGGTATGTGGTTGATTGTCAAACGCCTTCTGATAGCACTGGAAAAAAAAAATCTATGCATATATTACTTCTGTCCAAACGGCGCCAAACTCTGGAAAGAAATCTGATTGTTAAGTAGATCTCTCTTCCTTGAACGCATGCTGTATCTCGTTTATGAAGTTTCTCTGTTTTTTGAGATTATCCTTTTCATTATGATATATATATATATATATATATATATATATATATATATATATATATATATATATATATATATATATGTATATATATATATATATATATATATATATATATATATATATATATATATATATATATATATGTATATATATATATATATATATATATATATATATATATATATATATATATATATATATATATATACGAATAAAGTGTATATGAACGCGCACCTTCATAGAACATACAAAGCTCCATCAGCCAGGATCGAACCTGGGACACCTTGTGCAAGAGGCAGGCATGCTAACCGCTAGGCTAAGGGACTGTATAATAGGAAACAACTATTCGAAATACTAAGTATTCGAATACCCTTCGTCTCACTATGGTGAGCAACGGGGTCTATCGGTTGTTTCCGAACAGAACACATAGCCAGCTGATAGCGTTTTACCGAACCTGACTGTACAACGCGGAGTTATATGAATACGAATAAAGTGTATATGAACGCGCACCTTCATAGAACATACAAAGCTCCATCAGCCAGGATCGAACCTGGGACACCTTGTGCAAGAGGCAGGCATGCTAACCGCTAGGCTAAGGGACTGTATAATAGGAAACAACTATTCGAAATACTAAGTATTCGAATACCCTTCGTCTCACTATGGTGAGCAACGGGGTCTATCGGTTGTTTCCGAACAGAACACATAGCCAGCTGATAGCGTTTTACCGAACCTGACTGTACAACGCGGAGTTATATGAATACGAATAAAGTGTATATGAACGCGCACCTTCATAGAACATACAAAGCTCCATCAGCCAGGATCGAACCTGGGACACCTTGTGCAAGAGGCAGGCATGCGAACCGCTAGGCTAAGGGGTCCCAGGTTCGATCCTGGCTGATGGAGCTTTGTATGTTCTATGAAGGTGCGCGTTCATATACACTTTATTCGTATTCATATAACTCCGCGTTGTACAGTCAGGTTCGGTAAAACGCTATCAGCTGGCTATGTGTTCTGTTCGGAAACAACCGATAGACCCCGTTGCTCACCATAGTGAGACGAAGGGAATTCGAGTACTTAGTATTTCGAATAGTTGTTTCCTATTATATAGTCCCTTAGCCTAGCGGTTAGCATGCCTGCCTCTTGCACAAGGGGTCCCAGGTTCGATCCTGGCTGATGGAGCTTTGTATGTTATTTTTTTTTTTTTTTTTTTTTTTATACTTTGTCGCTGTCTCCCGCGTTTGCGAGGTAGCGCAAGGAAACAGACGAAAGAAATGGCCCCCCCCCCCATACACATGTACATACACACGTCCACACACGCAAATATACATACCCACACAGCTTTCCATGGTTTACCCCAGACGCTTCACATGTCTTGCTTCAATCCACTGACAGCACGTCAACCCCTGTATACCACATGACTCCAATTCACTCTATTTCTTGCCCTCCTTTCACCCTCCTGCATGTTCAGGCCCCGATCACACAAAATCTTTTTCACTCCATCTTTCCACCTCCAATTTGGTCTCCCTCTTCTCCTCGTTCCCTCCACCTCCGACACATATATCCTCTTGGTCAATCTCTCCTCACTCATTCTCTCCATGTGCCCAAACCATTTCAAAACACCCTCTTCTGCTCTCTCAACCACGCTCTTTTTATTTCCACACATCTCTCTTACCCTTACGTTACTTACTCGATCAAACCACCTCACACCACACATTGTCCTCAAACATCTCATTTCCAGCACATCCATCCTCCTGCGCACATCTCTATCCATAGCCCACGCCTCGCAACCATACAGCATTGTTGGAACCACTATTCCCTCAAACATACCCATTTTTGCTTTCCGAGATAATGTTCTCGACTTCCACACATTTTTCAAGGCTCCCAAAATTTTCGCCCCCTCCCCCACCCTATGATCCACTTCCGCTTCCATGGTTCCATCCGCTGACAGATCCACTCCCAGATATCTAAAACACTTCACTTCCTCCAGTTTTTCTCCATTCAAACTCACCTCCCAATTGACTTGACCCTCACCCCTACTGTACCTAATAACCTTGCTCTTATTCACATTTACTCTCAACTTTCTTCTTCCACACACTTTACCAAACTCAGTCACCAGCTTCTGCAGTTTCTCACATGAATCAGCCACCAGCGCTGTATCATCAGCGAACAACAATTGACTCACTTCCCAAGCTCTCTCATCCCCAACAGACTTCATACTTGCCCCTCTTTCCAGGACTCTTGCATTTACCTCCTTTACAACCCCATCCATAAACAAATTAAACAACCATGGAGACATCACACACCCCTGCCGCAAACCTACATTCACTGAGAACCAATCACTTTCCTCTCTTCCTACACGTACACATGCCTTACATCCTCGATAAAAACTTTTCACTGCTTCTAACAACTTGCCTCCCACACCATATATTCTTAATACCTTCCACAGAGCATCTCTATCAACTCTATCATATGCCTTCTCCAGATCCATAAATGCTACATACAAATCCATTTGCTTTTCTAAGTATTTCTCACATACATTCTTCAAAGCAAACACCTGATCCACACATCCTCTACCACTTCTGAAACCGCACTGCTCTTCCCCAATCTGATGCTCTGTACATGCCTTCACCCTCTCAATCAATACCCTCCCATATAATTTACCAGGAATACTCAACAAACTTATACCTCTGTAATTTGAGCACTCACTCTTATCCCCTTTGCCTTTGTACAATGGCACTATGCACGCATTCCGCCAATCCTCAGGCACCTCACCATGAGTCATATATACATTAAATAACCTTACCAACCAGTCAACAATACAGTCACCCCCCTTTCTTAATAAATTTCCACTGCAATGCCATAGATGGGCTCCGCGTCTCTAATCATCGCGCAAAGCTTTCTCCTCTCTGTTTGTACAAATCATTTTCCACTCACTACACCTACTACACATTCTGTCACAAAACACAATCGAGCAAATTCCTTTACTGCACACGGTATTGCATGTACACACATGCTAAAAACGCTGCTCACAAACTTCCCATTCCTCCTACATCACCGTTTTTATCACCTCGCATTTACGCCCTTCTGTAGTTACCCATTGGCTCCTTGTCTTAGACCCTATTACTCCTTCCAGAAATCTTTTATTCTCCCTAAAATTTATGAAGTCACTGCCAACATGTTTTGTATGTTTTATAAGAATTATATGTATTCTTTTTTTTAATTTCTGTTCCACTCGTTTAGCGAGGATAAAGCGCAGGTATAAGACGAAGAATGGGCCCCCACCCATCACACTAAAACAGTATAAGATTACGTCAAACGCATTTATATCCAAGAACACTAACGCTTTGTTACCAACTTCCAACAGCCTGCTGAATTCACACCTGGACGCAGTACCTGGTGACCAACTCTCGTCCAATCTCTTACCTAGAATCCTAAGTAACTTCTTTCACTGCTGCAGTGTTCAGGCCCTCCAACAATAATTCTTTTTATCACAATTTACGCTTCCAATTGGTTCCTTAT
Organism: Panulirus ornatus; assembly: GCF_036320965.1. Lineage (NCBI taxonomy): Eukaryota > Metazoa > Arthropoda > Malacostraca > Decapoda > Palinuridae > Panulirus > Panulirus ornatus. Next base: position 21,360,322 of record NC_092237.1, on the reverse strand, counting down.
CGTTCCGTATCCAACACACATTTTCCTCTTGATCAATCTTTCCTCATTATTTTCTTTGTCCATATCAAACTACTTGACTGTCCATCTTCCTGTCTCTCAAACTTTACTCCCTTTTAATTTCACACATTCTCTTACTCTTCTTTCGTACTCATCAAACCACAGACACATTGCCTCAAACATCCTTTTTGAAGAATCCATCCTCCTGCGCACAACTCTATCCATAGCCCTCCACTCGCAACTATACACCATTGATGGACCACTATCCTACCTAAAACATACCTTTTAATGGCTTTCCGAGATTGTTCTCGCCTTCAACATGCTAAAAGTCCTAGAATTTACCCTCTCCAACCCCAATCTAAAAATTCCTTCATGTTCAGTCCGCTCTCTCTGATGCATCCAGTATTCTGTAATAACTTCCTTTTCATTTTCCTTCATTCAAACTCACATCAATTGACTTGATCAACCTACTAAGTCCATCACGATCCTGCTGTATTCCATTTCTAAGCTTTCTTGCTAACCACAGCTTATGCACATAATCAGGCACACTTTCGTTTACTCACATGAATCAGCAACCACCTGTATCATCTAGGAAACAACGGTGATCGTTCCAAGCTCCATGCCCAGCAGACTTTTGCCTCTTCCAAACTCTGCATTCACCTCTAACAACCCCAATTATAAACCACTTTAAACAACAAACTCCATCAGGGATCGAATCACCTACAACAGCATGCACCGAAAGCTAATTATAGAACCAATCAACTTTCCTCATATCCACGTACACATGCTTACATCCTCGATAAAAACTTTCTCTTCTAAATTTCCATCGACACGCACTCTCAACTCCTTCCACCCCTACTATGGTTACTGAGAGCAACGATGATTTGGTGAAACAAGTATCTGTTTCAGGTTAGCTTCTATGGCAGCTGATGTATGAGCTAGATTGGTCAGTCTCGATAAAGTTGTGTACGAGTTTTTTAAGTGGAAGCGATGGCCTATCACAAGTGGACAAGGATGAACACGTAGTGTCTGGCATGAATGAAGCCACCTGTAGCACTTCTTAAGGTATGTCTCATGAACATGCCCACAATTTCTGCCATGATCATCTTAGAGGAACCAACTTTTATTTTAATGTCTAATAGTTAACCTTATTATATTACAGGGATCCTCTAATGTTACACCAATCATCTCTGACACAAATGATTTCTGATGTTATACTAAACATCCTTGACCTCATACTGTTCATCTCTCATCTTAATCTAATCGATTGTGTATACTATACCAGTCTTCTTTGTCAAGTCATTGATTCAAATATTTGTCAAAAGTTTTTGTCATTCTTACCACTCATGTATATACCACAGTACATATGCTACAGTGAACATCGGTGTTTATGCTAGTGAGAGACGTCATCTGAATGTATGTCATACATTAATCATTACTATTCATAACACATTCAAGTCGAGTTCGTTAAAGTCACATTCAAGAAACATGGGTGAAAATGTGTTTTGTGACAGACGTAAAGTCCAATCGTGTCATTTTCAAAAATCATACGTGAAGTATTTCGCTGACGTTCCATATACTTGACCAGATATGTTTACATCACTGGTGACACATGTGGTCAGTCATAAACCGAGACTTACCATCGTGTCACGGGCATCCTCATGTTTACTCATTTACACAATTTGTCAGTGTTTATATCGTCACTCACAACACTTTATTTTGATGTCTGGACTCGCTGTCAATGCTCAATTTTTGGTTTACATCAGTCGTCTTTGCATGTTTTGCGGTTTACATCAGTCGTTATTGCCTATTTCGCAGTATCATACCCGTCGTTATTGTTTGATTCACTTACGTCATATACTTTGGTAGATGTAAATGACATATTATGGGCGAGGCATCAGACAATACATCAGACATGTCACTCTAAACCAGAAGATATGACAGTCCATGTCACTCGTACCAAGCGGCATTTGACATGTCTTACCTCTGTCAGTTTTAGTTATCATTCAAAATTTTCATCTCTCACCGCTCTCTATCCTAGATACATAAATCATTATACGTGTAATATTTCATTGTCACCATTTTCTATCTCGGTCGTACAAGTGATCATCATCGTGTCTTGCCAAACTCATTTATCTTTACAGGCCTACTCACAGAACTCATCTCTGATTATAAATCAGTCGTTTTAATCTATGTCACTTAAACTGCCCATCTGTTTTATGCCTCTCAAATCATTAATCACTGTTCGCTTCACAACGACCTGCAGTTTTACTAACACCAATTTTCTTAGTTTTCGTAGATCACAAATCATCAATCTTTACGAGTGCCAGTTATCATTGTTTGTGTTGATCAGTAACATGTATATTTCAGGAATTCTATCATTGCAAATAACAATTTCATCAATTCATCACTTAAAGTGTTCTATGAATCATCAACACGTAATGAAACCCTTCATTGTTGATTCCACTTAATATTATCAGGTGTTTGTCATAATGACACCTGATGCGTCTGTAGCCATTGAAGTCAAGTATCATTAGCACCCTTACAGACACGCAGGAGCATTTCATCATTAACTTAGTCTCTCAATCAGTTTGATATCCTTCCTTCGTTTATCAATTATTCTGTCTTCCTTCGTGAGCCTTTCTACCTACAAGTCCAGAATTTCCTGTAAGGAGGTGTCTCACATGTAGTGAGATGCAAAGAAGTCTTTCAGGGCAAACTTGATCAGTGATCGTGTCACAACAGGTCTCAAACTGATTTAGCTGTTCAGTGTAGTTGTGCAATGGTTTTACCTTAAGTTATCACAGTGTCATCCATTGACTTATCACATCATATCCTATTCACCAGTCAGCCCGTGCTAACAAATGGTGAGAAACACTAACCACTACACCACGGAGGTGTGTGTGTGTGTGTGTGTGTGTGTGTGTGTGTGTGTTCGCGCGTTGTTTACAGATTAATTCAAACATGAATTTCTTCTTTTTCCCTTCAAACTTTGCAGCTGTAGGTAGGTCCTAGAGGTCAGTCTTTCAGTTTTACGGTCTGCTGCCTCTCATCATAATTCGGTAGAGAGAACAAGGACTTTAATCTATCGCAGTTCGAATCCGACCCGTGGTGTATATACATTCCTAGTCGTTTCCAACATGGGCACAGGTTATTATCTATCTTCGTCTAGTGGTATTCGTCTTGATCCCACCAGAAACAGTAGCAGTTATTGTTATTTTCCAATGGTCACACAAGTATTGACTCTGTTGATGAATGCAAGGTCTATGATATGGTTGTCCTGGTCACATCTATTATCGCAACTGTGGTAGTGGTGTTTTGTTCGTCCAGTGATAATGGTTCTTTACCTCTCTCAGCCTTACCACTCATCATAGTTTAATGACGCGAATAACGAAATAGTAAACTTTAAAAGATATATATATATATATATACGAATAAAGTGTATATGAACCCGCACCTTCATAGAACATACAAAGCTCCATCAGCCAGGATCGAACCTGGGACCCCTTGTGAAAGAGGCAGGCATGCTAACCGCTAGGCTAAGGGACTGTATAATAGGAAACAACTATTCGAAATACTAAGTACTCGAATACCCTTCGTCTCACTATGGTGAGCAACGGGGTCTATCGGTTGTTTCCGAACAGAACACATAGCCAGCTGAGAGCGTTTTACCGAACCTGACTGTACAACGCGGAGTTATATGAATACGAATAAGGTGTATATGAACGCGCATCTTCATAGAACATACAAAGCTCCATCAGCCAGAATCGAACCTGGGACCCCTTGTGCAAGAGGCAGGCATGCTAACCGCTAGGCTAAGGGACTGTATAATAGGAAACAACTATTCGAAACACTAAGTACTCGAATACCCTTCGTCTCACTATGGTGAGCAACGGGGTCTATCGGTTGTTTCCGAACAGAACACATAGCCAGCTGAGAGCGTTTTACCGAATATATATATATATATATATATATATATATATATATATATATATATATATATATATATATATATATATATATATGATAGAATGTAAGAGAGTAAATTCTAGATTAATATGGGTAAAACTGAAAGTTGATGGAGAGAGATGGGTGATTATTGGTGCATATGCACCTGGGCATGAGATGAAAGATCATGAGAGGCAAGTGTTTTGGGAGCAGCTGAATGAGTGTGTTAGTGGTTTTGATGCACAAGACCGGGTTATAATGATGGGTGATTTGAATGCAAAGGTGAGTAATGTGGCAGTTGAGGGCGTAATTGGTATACATTGGGTGTTCAGTGTTGTAAATGGAAATGGTGAAGAGCTTGTAGATTTATATGCTGAAAAAGGACTGGTGATTGGGAATACCTGGTTTAAAAAGCGAGATATACATAAGTATACGTATGTAGGTAGAAGAGATGGCCAGAGAGCGTTAGTGGATTACGTGTTAATTAACAGGCGCGCGAAAGGGAGACTTTTGGATGTTAATGTGCTGAGAGATGCAACTAGAGGGATGTCTGATCATTATCTTGTGGAGGCGAGGGTGAAGATTTGTATGGGTTTTCAGAAAAGAAGAGAGAATGTTGGGGTGAAGAGGGGGGGTGAGAGTAAGTGAGCTTGGGAAGGAGACTTGTGTGAGGAAGTACAAGGAGAGACTGAGTACAGAATGGAAAAAGGTGAGAACAAAGGAGGTAAGGGGAGTGGGGGAGGAATGGGATGTATTTAGGGAAGCAGTGATGGCTTGCGCAAAAGATGCTTGTGGCATGAGAAGCGTGGGAGGTGGGTTGATTAGAAAAGGTAGTGAGTGGTGGGATGAAGAAGTAAGATTATTAGTGAAAGAGAAGAGAGAGGCATTTGGACGATTTTTGCAGGGAAAAAATGCAAATGAGTGGGAGAGGTATAAAAGTAAGAGGCAGGAGGTCAAGAGAAAGGTGCAAGAGGTGAAAAAGAGGGCAAATGAGAGTTGGGGTGAGAGAGTATCATTAAATTTTAGGCAGAATAAAAAGATGTTCTGGAAGGAGGTAAATAAAGTGCGTAAGACAAGGGAGCAAATGGGAACTTCAGTGAAGGGGGCTAATGGGGAGGTGATAACAAGTAGTGGTGATGTGAGAAGGAGATGGAGTGAGTATTTTGAAGGTTTGTTGAATGTGTTTGATGATAGAGTGGCAGATATAGGGTGTTTTGGTCGAAGTGGTGTGCAAAGTGAGAGGGTTAGGGAAAATGATTTGGTAAACAGAGAAGAGATAGTAAAAGCTTGGCGGAAGATGAAAGCCGGCAAGGCAGCAGGTTTGGAGGGTATTGCAGTGGAATTTATTAAAAAGGGGGTGACTGTATTATTGACTGGTTGGTAAGGTTATTTAATGTATGTATGACTCATGGTGAGGTGCCTGAGGATTGGCGGAATGCGTGCATACTGCCATTGTACAAAGGGAAAGGGGATAAGAGTGAGTGCTCAAATTACAGAGATATGTTTGTTGAGTATTCCTGGTAAATTATATGAGAGGGTATTGATTGAGAGGGTGAAGGCATGTACAGAGCATCAGATTAGGGAAGAGCAGTGTGGTTTAAGAAGTGGTAGAGGATGTGTGGATCAGGTGTTTGCTTTGAAGAATGTATGTGAGAAATACTTAGAAAAGCAAATGAATTTGTATGTAGCATTTATGGATCTGGAAACGGCATATGATAGAGTTGATAGAGATGCTCTGTGGAAGGTACTAAGAATATATGGTGTGGGAGGCAAGTTGTTAGAAGCAGTGAAAAGTTTTTATCGAGGATGTAAGGCATGTGTACGTGTAGGAAGAGAGGAAAGTGATTGGTTCTCAGTGAATGTAGGTTTGTGGCAGGGGTGTGTGATGTCTCTATGGTTGTTTAATTTGTTTATGGATGGGGTTGTTAGGGAGGTGAATGCAAGAGTTTTGGAAAGAGGGGCAAGTATGAAGTCTGTTGGGGATGAGAGAGCTTGGGAAGTGAGTCAGTTGTTGTTCGCTGATGATATAGCGCTGGTGGCTGATTCATGTGAGAAACTGCAGAAGCTGGTGACTGAGTTTGGTAAAGTGTGTGAAAGAAGAAAGTTAAGAGTAAATGTGAATAAGAGCAAGGTTATTAGGTACAGTAGGGTTGAGGGTCAAGTCAATTGGGAGGTATGTTTGAATGGAGAAAAACTGGAGGAAGTAAAGTGTTTTAGATATCTGGGAGTGGATCTGGCAGCGGATGGAACCATGGAAGTGGAAGTGAATCATAGGGTGGGGGAGGGGGCGAAAATCCTGGGAGCCTTGAAGATTGTGCGGAAGTCGAGAATATTATCTCGGAAAGCAAAAATGGGTATGTTTGAAGGAATAGTGGTTCCAACAATGTTGTATGGTTGCGAGGCGTGGGCTATGGATAGAGTTGTTCGCAGGAGGGTGGATGTGCTGGAAATGAGATGTTTGAGGACAATATGTGGTGTGAGGTGGTTTGATCGATTAAGTAATGTAAGGGTAAGAGAGATGCGTGGAAATAAGAAGAGCGTGGTTGAGAGAGCAGAAGAGGGTGTTTTGAAATGGTTTGGGCACATGGAGAGAATGAGTGAGGAAAGATTGACCAAGAGGATATATTTGTCAGAGGTGGAGGGAACGAGGAGAAGTGAGAGACCAAATTGAAGTGGAAATGGAGTGAAAAAGATTTTGAGTGATCGGGGCCTGAACATGCAGGAGGGTGAAAGGTGGGCAAGGAATAGGGTGAATTGGATTGATGTGGTATACCGGGGTTGACGTGCTGTCAATGGATTGAATCAGGGCATGTGAAGCGTCTGGGGTAAACCATGGAAAGTTGTGTGGGGCCTGGATGAGGAAAGGGAGCTGTGGTTTCGGACATTATTGCATGACAGCTAGAGACTGAGTGTGAACGAATGGGGCCTTTGTTGTCTTTTCCTAGCGCTACCTCGCACACATGAGGGGGGAGGGGGATGTTATGCCATGTGTGGTGAGGTGGCGATGAGAATGAATAAAGGTAGACAGTGTGAATTGTGTGCATGTGTATAAATGTATATGTCTGTGTGTGTATATATGTGTACATTGAGATGTATGGGTATGTATCTTTGCGTGTGGGGACGTGTATGTATATACATGTGTATGGGGGTGAGTTGGGCCATTTCTTTCGTCTGTTTCCTTGCGCTACCTCGCAAACGCGGGAGACAGCGACAAAGCAAAATAAATAGAAATGACTATATTAATTCCCCGCCGTCTGTCATTCTCAATTTTTCCTTATTTCTCCCATATTTTGTATTGGCCTGCTTCCTTATGTCTACTGGTCTTCTAGTTCGTAGTGACTCTTACATTCCTCATTGTTTATACACCGTAATTCGTAGTGTAGAGAGGTAATATACACACTAATGGGACAATCAAACCAGAGTGTGGATATGACAGTAAAGGTGCTGTTGGGTCTCGTATCAGATATCTGATTATTCAGTAAAATGATTTCAGTCCTGAGCACCAATCGCTAAGTATTTTTGTCCTAGGCAAAGTTATCTCTGGCATACCTCACATGACCTAATAATCCGAAGCCCTCACTCAGATGCTAATGACTTGAACCGGGAAACCAATAAGCCAGCCTATCCGGTGACGAAAGTCAATCATCTGTATACATTACCATCCCTAATGCTTCCCTGAAATACTCTGCAGCAGTTAGTGGGAAGGAATTTTCCTGTATATACTGCAGGTGTTGGCCATCATAGTCAGTGTTATCAACACTAGGCCAGAGGCGCACCAAGTGATCACCATTGCTCCTCATAGTCACTGCCATCATTATCGTCTGTTGCAGCCACACATCACTACCGTTCATGGTATTACCATCCATTCATTATCACTGGTTATGATACTGACACCAGTCGTCAATGGTATCATTGAATTATGATCGTTGTTCATGGTACTATATCCAGTCATAAGTTGTATCATAGACTTAGAATCAGTGTTCATGAAACTAACATCACTTATCTATCATTGATGTGGCTGACTCCCAAAATATGTTTTATGTTACAGATACCTGGTATTTATGTTTGAACACAGATAACAACAATAGGCAATTAGTGTTAATGGCGCCCTTGTCATTAGTTGTGCTACTGATTTCACTTATCTCTGTTTATAATACTGATACCAGTCATCATTTCTATTCTGATTCCCAAATTAGTCTATGTGTTGCAAGTACCTATCATATTACTCGTGATTTTGGTAACCATTTGTTACGTTTATGAGTGTAAGACCTCTTAACATTGTTAACGTCACACGTTACTAAGTATAATCATCATTCGATTATGTACTTCTGATACCATCTGTTAATATTACTCAGAATATTTTTCTCAGAACGTTACCAATCCTTAATGTTTACTTGTCATAACTTGACATATTACATACACTACAATGTTGATGAAGTCCTTCTTCCTTGACGTAGTATCATCATGACTTATGTTAGTCATCGTCCATCATTACCTACATGACTATCGGCTGTCATCATCACTTGCATCAGTAACATCCATCATCAGTAATTCAAGTTATTGGCAGAAATTATCAATATTTTTGTTACTACTTCCCTTCGTTAGTAGTGGTCAATACTGCTGTTCTCCTTCGTGTTTATAACTGTGACGACCATCTTCAGACCACTAGCTATATTAATGACTATGTTACCAACAGATATAGTTAGTCCTTATGTGACTTAGCAACCAGGCAACCGTCACCACTGTCTCTCCTCATGGTGGATATCATCACGGACGAACACAACCCAAGTTTAACTGACACCTTACATTTATCGTATGTTTTGAAAACTCTTCGTCCCATTTCATTTTACACGATGCTTTAATCTGTGATCAGATATCATCACAGTTTTTGCTGATAACTACAAATCATCACAGATATGCCACGTGCTCACCACGATTTTTTTTTTTTTTTTTTTTTTTGAGGGGGTGTGTGTCATGCTGACGTCCATCACGTCTTTTTTCCTACTACTGACACTTCGCTACGATTTTTGGGGGGCGACGTTGGCATCTATCATAACTTGTATGATACCGACACCCATTAGAATTTTTGCTATGATTTGAAATTCTAGTTTCATCACCAAGTTTTTTTTCCTGTTTTTTTTTTTAGACATTTACTCTTAAAACATTTTCTAATAACGGCTTCATAATATCGTTTTTGACACCGGCGTCCGTCACTTCTCGTATAGTGGCAACCATCATGTTATTGCACCTCTCGAGCGCACTTCAGTTTGTTGGTATTTTGGTGCGCACAAAATGTTTTAATTTTGTAGTATTGGCGCTTTTCACATTTTGTGTGGCTGCAACTCTATATTTTCCTTTTTTTATTCTTTTTCTTGGTGATGGAAGCTATTTATGTCTCCTTTTTTCATGTGTGGTACTGACACCCATCATTGTTTTTCATGTGGGAATCCACGTTTATCGTGTATATTACTGGCATCACTCATCTGTACTTTCCCATTGAATAGCATCAATTCTTTCATTGCCAACTTGTTATTTGAATGGAACTTGTCATCTTTTCTTGCACTGATATTTTCCGTTACTGATTATCATATTACTGTCACCCATCATCAGTACTTATTACGCTTGCAAAAGTCATACTACTGTCACCTAGCATCATTACTTATGACATTTTCAGATCATATTACTGTCACCCATCATCTTTACGTATAACACTTGCAGCATTCATACCGTTTTCATCAATCATCATTACTTACGACACTTGCAGCAGTCATGTGTTGGTAATACTAACACAACCATCACCATCTTTGCTCTTAGCACCAGCGTTCTTCCTGGTAATGACATTCTAATGTTAGTGTTGCAGGCATCGACCTGGTACCTGTTACCACAGTCACTGGTACCTGCAGTCATAATCATCACCTGTGACACTTGTACCCATACCTGGGTGTTATCTCTGAGGCTAACATTGACTGCATTCTTTACTTCCTTGTTCCTGACAGCTGTTGTCAGTGTGACACATCCACCATCACTGACTTTGTCAGTGGCATTCGTCATCACTGTCTGTGTCACATGTTCCCGTCATCACTGTCTGTGTCACATGTTCCCGTCATTACTGTCCGTGTCACATGTTCCCGTCATTACTGTCTGTGTCACATGTTCCCGTCATTACTGTCTGTGTCACATGTTCCCGTCATTACTGTCTGTGTCACATGTTCCCCTCATTACTGTCTGTGTCACATGTTCCCGTCATCACTGTCTGTGTCACATGTTCCCGTCATCACTGTCTGTGTCACATGTTCCCGTCATCACTGTCTGTGTCACATGTTCCCGTCATCACTGTCTGTGTCACATGTTCCCGTCATCACTGTCTGTGTCACATGTTCCCGTCATTACTGTCTGTGTCACATGTTCCCCTCATTACTGTCTGTGTCACATGTTCCCGTCATCACTGTCTGTGTCACATGTTCCCATCATCACTGTCTGTGTCACATGTTCCCGTCATTACTGTCTGTGTCACATGTTCCCGTCATTACTGTCTGTGTCACATGTTCCCGTCATTACTGTCTGTGTCACATGTTCCCGTCATTACTGCCTGTGTCACATGTTCCCGTCATTACTGTCTGTGTCACATGTTCCCGTCATTACTGTCTGTGTCACATGTTCCCGTCATTACTGTCTGTGTCACATGTTCCCGTCATTACTGTCTGTCACATGTTCCCGTCATTACTGTCTGTGTCACATGTTCCCGTCATTACTGTCTGTGTCACATGTTCCCGTCATTACTGTCTGTGTCACATGTTCCCGTCATTACTGTCTGTGTCCCGTCATTACTGTCTGTGTTACAGGTTTCCGTCATTACTGTCTGTGTCACATGTTCCCGTCATTACTGTTAAAGGTATTGGCAAACATCACACATATCTTCTGCCTTGACAACCATCGTTACCAATGTCTGTAGCATCCATCATCATCGCTTATGCTACTTGTAACCATCATCATCACTATGCCATTGACATCCATCATCACTATTCAAGGTACTATCAGCAGTCATGACTTATATGGTTGTGGGTAACATTCGTTTCCCCTTCTAACCTCAGGCGACAAGACAGCAGCCATCCAGCGGTTGGGTTCAGGCAGCAGTGGCTTGACAGCCGAAGCTGCCAGCCTCACCCTCATCTCCTTCCTGGTGTGGCAGCAGCTGCTCCTGCTGTGCTTCACGAACCTAGTTGTCTCCACTGGCACCTGATCCTCCTGAGCTACGTCGCCCCCGCCACAGGAACAGCCATATTCTGCTAGGCAACCTTCACCAGTGGCATCAATGTTGGCTACTGATGTACCAATGTTTCTACAACAAAATGGACATTTCTCGAGTTGGAAATAACATCGTCATGGCTGGTGGTTGTAGTGTGTCAACTGAACAATAACAAGGCAACTGGTAACTTCAATACAGCTTACAAATGGCACACCTGTTGTAGGTACATAAATAAAGGGTCTTGCAGATACCCCAGGTGCTCTGAAAATATAGATTATGTAAAATTCCTCACGACATATGCGTTAGGTGTGCATACACTACCGAGAACTCTATAAGTGCAGGCATCAAGCGCAGGTACATACTCTCTCAAAAAGTCTAATGTGTGTGTGTGTGTGTGAGAGAGAGAGAGAGAGAGAGAGAGAGAGAGAGAGAGAGAGAGAGAGAGAGAGAGAGAGAGAGAGAGAGAGAGAATTATTATTTGTGATTTGAGTGTTACGGAGAGAGAGCAAACACACACACATCCCAGCCTAAGCCAGAAAGCCACTCATCGATCAGCCCCAGGGAGGATAAACATCTGGGCTGGGTAATGGCCATGCTAGGGATTCGAACCCATGCGAGCCCGACTCCAGGCCTTGCTGAATTATGATCAGTAACGCTAACCATTACATCACGGCGGCCCATGCGTGTGTGTGTGTGTGTGTGTGTGTGTGTGTGTGTGTGTGTGTGTGTGTGTAATCACTTATTTGGACAGTAAGGGGAAAAGTGTCAGTCTCTCTTAGTGCCCCCCTCTCTTGATATGTTTGCGTGGGTGCACAGAAGGAAATTGCGTAAATGCGTTTCTGTACGGTCGAAATCTTCAAGCTCTTTTCTTTGTGTTATCCATTCTTGCGATACAGGTTACATACCAGATGAACTCCATCAGAATGTAAACGCTGAACAACTTCCACTTCAGAGTACAATTAACTCCAAGGACGTTCTTATGCCTATCTACACTATGATCTATGCGACTGTAGATGTTTGTTTTCACTCGGCCAGTAAATGGCCCATTAAGCACTCAGTAACAGCCCTACAAGACGGAGTTAACGAGAGTTACTGAATGACTAAGTGAATCTTACAATATGCCCCATCCAAAGAAATAACATGCCTTTCGCTGAGTGAGAGACACCTGCTTTACAAATATCCAGCTGAAGGACACAGTATTAACCACATATCTAAGGAGAAAACACAGGTATTCGTAATCAGATATAGCATGATAATCAGTATTTCGAGAAAAAAAACACGACTTATTAGGTTCAGCAGAACAAAAATGGGAGAGCATTTAGCCCCATAGCCTAAAACCGGTTTACAGACATCATCGAATTTTTAGCATCCCCGGAGAGGTGGCCTCAACAGCTGAAACTGGGAGGTAAAAGTATCTCTTTTGAGGTAAATGGTTACCTCACCAGTAGAGCTTCCTTCAACGACCCTGCATCCTAAACTCTGAAAGATGTTCAACAAATGTTTGCGTCAAGTCCACAACTCCCCCGCCAAGCCCTCGGGCAACCATCAGGGTCCACATTACCACCACACACTCCTCACCCTGCAACTCGGACATAACAAAAGACTGGCAGGGTACACCAGTGGTACAAGAGCTACACTGTTAGTACATCCCACCGAGGCAACTTCCACCAAACTTTAGAAACAAACATGAAACTCTTAAGACGAGTTTTAGTACCAGAGTTCTAGGATAGAAGTTATTCCCTTTCCTCAACCGTGCTTCCTGTCATCCTGTTAAAATCTTCGATGTCGACTGAGGATTTACTTGGAAAGTATCAACTCCATCTATTGTCTGATGTACAGACGAACGTCGTTCACAGAGTAGATATAAAAAGCGAATATTATCATTATTCTTGATACGATAAATTCATCCAATCAGGTTGTAAGTTATGAAATTATCTCTCTTGTGGCGTCCCGTGGGACAGATAGGGTCTGAGGGTGAGGAAGCAGTCTGTGGTGCCTTGTATGGTATATAGTGCCAAATATTTTACCTGATGGGTCAGGGATCAACCTCGACTTCTAAGCTATTAGACGAAATGAACTTCATTTACCTGTGTGATCATTCACAAATATAGAACTTTTCCCCTTTGTATATTATGGACGATCATCATACGTTTCAGTCTGCACAGTCTAAATCTGCAATACCAAGTCGTCTCAAAGACACAATGTCATCGTCATATACTTACGGAATGTGGCTGGAGTATATGGTAAGGCAAAAGAATAAACAGACCTTGAATTCTTGAATCAAGTTACACCTCACGAGCACAAGTTTCGTCTCACTATCTACACATCTCCAACGGTGCTGACAGAAACCCGCTGGTCATTTAGAATATTCACATCACTTTAACAGTCCAAAAAATAAATTCCCAATGTTGAAATGGGAAAATTATTGGTCAGCAAATTCAGAGTCCCATCAACGCACAGAGAAAAAGAGAAGTAGCTTAACTAGACGTGGACTTTCATTTCTGGTGTGCTGAAGCGAATGTTCACTATGACAGTTTCTAATGTTGTTGGGAGGGGAAGGATGGTTACTGGTAAAGGGTTAAGAGTCTTGATTCAGTATGGATAGAAAGGCGACTCAAGTAAAGAGAACGAGAGGAACATTTTGATCTCTCCTCTCTCTCTCTCTCTCTCTCTCTCTCTCTCTCTCTCTCTCTCTATATATATATATATATATATATATATATATATATATATATATATATATATATATATATATATATGTATATATATATCTGTGTGGCGCTTCCTTCTCTCTGGGAACTGCCCTGATGAAGGGAGTGGCCATGTGAGAAAACTCTCCAGGTTGTCCCATCCAAACACACTCCCCTAACATACTCCATCCGCCTCATACCTTCCTGGGTCCTCTCCCCTAAGTACTCTCTCATTTTTCCCTCCAGGATGACAGGTGCTTTCCCCTTACCCTGTTTCCTTCTGTCTAATTCCCATACATTTTCTTCACCTACCAACCCTGTCATCATATATCCTTGCCCAATGGAATTTCTCTCTATCCTTCTCTCTGACGATATATTCATGTTCGTTTATTTTCTAGTATCTCACATCTCTAATACACTTGACAGTTACTTACTCGATCATGTCTGGTCACCAATATATCTGGTTAACATTACTCTTTTTTACTACCGTTCCTGGTCATCAATGTGTCTGCTCATCACTGTGTCAGGTCACCACCAAGCCTGGCTACCACCAAGCCTGGTAATCACCTTGTCTTGCCACCATCAAGCCTGGTCACCACCGTGCCTAGCCAACACCAAGTCTGGTCACCACCTTGCCTGGCCACCATCAAGCCTGGTCATCACTATGCCTAGTCAACACCAAGCCTGGTCAACACCGTGCCTAGCCAGCACCAAGCCTGGTCAAAACAGTGCCTGGCCAACATCAAGCCTGGTCACCACCGTGCCTAGCCAGCACCAAGCCTGGTCAAAACTGTGCCTAGCCAACATCAAGCCTGGTCACCACTATTACTAGTCAACGCCAAGCATGGTCACCACCGCGCCTAGCAAACACCAAGCCTGGTCACCACCTGCCTGGCCACCACCGAGCCTGGTCACCAACGCGCCTAGCAAACACCAAGCCTGGTCACCACCGTGCGTAGCAAACACCAAGCCTGGTCACCACAGTGCCTAATCACCAGTATGTCCGGTGAACGCTGCACCTTGGCATCACCGCTCCTATTCACCACCGTACTGGTCACTAATATGCCTGGACATCACCATGCCACTGGGTGTGGTCACCGCTGTGCCTTTTTAACGATGCGTCTAGGTCTGAACTAAGCTCTCCGCATCAACCATTGCGTCTGTTTCTAAGCTCTGCTCCCTGCGCTAACCAATGCATATGATTTTAGGCTCCACTAACCATTGCGTCTAGTTATCACGTTGCCCTGGCTTCCAAAGAGTCTGGTCATCAGGGTATCTGGCTAATACTGTCTTGTATACAGTGTCTGGTCACCACTATCTTGTCATGGTGATCTATCTGGATATCAATTCTTTTGTTCTGTACTGTGATTTATTGTTTGTTGGTTCTTTTGTCCTCAACTGTATCTAGGTACTATATACTGTGATAGTCAGTGTTTGCACTTACAGCTGTGTCTTGTCTTCAATGTCCTCTTCTGCTGTGTCTCGCTAGCACGTTTTCTGGCCTTCAGGGTGCGTATGACCTTGGAAACCTAGCCTGCACGATAGACATAGGTATCACACATGGATTACCCTATCCTTGGAGACACCATCAAGAACATGCCAACTCAGCAAGACTTTCCCACACCTGCTTGACGTTAACGGATAAGTAGAAAGAACAAATCTCAAAGAGCGTATATAAATGAATACCGGGATGAAGAGTTGGGTTGAATAGCTAAGTTAACGGAGCAGATGACGATTGGACCGGATTACAAAATTTAGTCTTATAAGCCAAGTACTGGAGCATCTAAGACTATTCAGCGCTATTAATACAGCTTAGAATATTCTGTCTTAGAAATTAATTTTAACTCAAATGATCCATTTCAGTTTTGACAGACCAAGAAGGGAAGAACGAAAAGTATAGGAGAAAAAATAGCCAACATGTGTTGGTGTGAGAGCTCAAGCTTGACCTTTGCAGCATAGTTAAACCTACTAACCAGGGGAAGGAACATCCCCGCTGCCATAGCTCAAGCCATCACTGCTCCACACAAACCCCACCACCACGTTAAGGTCTATGTAGATCGGGGGGATGAGTGGATGATGAGCGCTGGTGGAATAAAGTCTGGTCAACAGAGGTGAATGAGTATAGAGGAAGAGAATTAGGTTACTACGGGCTTTGTGGTGGAATAGAATCAGGCAAGAGAGTTGGGTCAGTAGCGATGATGGAGTAGAGCCATGTTAATGTAGAGGAGACTAAGATATGCCAGTGGAGACAAGATGGCCAATGAAATTATCAAGAAAACGAATCTAATTCAACGAAGGTGGTGAGTATTATTAGTGGATATAAAGGCTAACGGAAAAGTGACTCACTAGCGAGTGTAAAGGAAACTTATGGTAAGATGATCTTCCAGAGGAATGATGGCGAAACATAGGCAAGTCAAAGAATATGGCGGAGTTGCTGTTGTTGCAGGCAATGTCCTCTCCTTCCATAAGTTCCTTGATGTATCAAAGGCCTTAACCCTCTCTTCCACCATATGACTCATTTCAGCCCTATCCTCTGATGCTCTCATAGACAGCGGAAACGTATACAACCACCCAGAACTACACTCACAAAGCTTCCCACGCACCGCCTTACAGCAACTTCTGAAAGCATACACAGACTCCGTTCCGACACACAGACGGTATCCTATGCTACCAGATAAAAGGAGTAGCCATGGGCTCGCCAGTGAGGAGCACCTTTGCCGAATTCTGCATGTGCCACCTTTAACAGCGTCCGACAGGAAGATTCAAAAAAATCATCTGCATACTTTAGATACGTCAGTGACATTTACATAGTCGTCATATATGAAACACAACCTCGACATCTTACAACAGCTATGGGAGATAACTCAGTTCTGAAATTCACCAAATGTCAAGAACAAGATACCATTCTAGATGTAATGGTGAATGGAAACACTGATGGTTATGTAGCCTTCATTAACAAGAAACCAGCGCACCTCGGCCGATGTTTAAAAGAGGAGTCGTTAACGCTACATTACACTGAACATTCACGACCGCATCTAACTGGCTTATCTTCCACAAAGAAACAGCTTGTCAAACAAACCTCCAACAACAACGGCTACTAACAACTTAAATCCTTCGTACTTAACAAACTCACTACGATAGAAATAACACAATAACACACAAAATATACTAAGATAACCCAAAAGCGTGTATGACAGGTGAACATGTACCACGAGGCATAGCCTCTAGAAAAATCAACCAGACTACAGATGAAAGTCAGAGCTATCTACCACAAAAAGAAAATAAAAGAACAAGCAACCTCATAATGTACAACCAGTTATAAGGCAAGCATGACACACTGCGAGAATCCATCATAGTTTATGAATTCGAATAATAAATAGAAGAGTGAGAGCTCTTTAACATGGATTTGTATGTAGCATTTATGGACTGGAGAAGGCATATGATAGAGTTGATAGAGATGCTCTGTGGAAGGTATTAAGAAAATATGGTGTGGGAGGTAAGTTGTTACAAGCAGTGAAAAGTTTTTATCGAGGATGTAAGGCATGTGTTCGAGTAGGAAGAG
The DNA here is from genome assembly GCF_036320965.1 of Panulirus ornatus. Taxonomy (NCBI): domain Eukaryota; kingdom Metazoa; phylum Arthropoda; class Malacostraca; order Decapoda; family Palinuridae; genus Panulirus; species Panulirus ornatus. Next base: position 21,342,879 of record NC_092237.1, on the reverse strand, counting down.
AGAAAAATGATTGGTTCTCAGTGAATGTTGGTTTGCGGCAGGGGTGCGTGATGTCTCCATGGTTGTTTAATTTGCTTATGGATGAGGTTGTCAGGGAGGTGAATGCAAAAGTTTTGGAAAGAGGGGCAAGTATGAAGTCTGTTGTAGATGAGGGAGCTTGGGAAGTGAGTCTGTTGTTGTTCGCTGATGATACAGCGCTGGTGGCTGATTCGGGTGAAAAACTGCAGAAGCTGGTGACTGAGTTTGGTAAAGTGTAGGAGAGAAGAAAGCTGAGAGTAAATGTGAATAAGAGCTAGGTAATTAGGTACAGCACGGGTTGAGGGGCAAGTTAACTGGGAGGTAAGCTTGAATGGAGAAAAACTGGAGGAAGTGAAGTGTTTTAAATATCTGGGAGTGGATTTGGCAGCGGATGGAACCTTGGAAGCGGAAGTGAATCATAGGGTGGGGGAGGGGGCGAAAGTTCTGGGAGCGTTGAAAAATGTGTAGAAGTCGAGAACGTTATTTTGGAAAGCAAAAGTGGGTATGTTTGAAGGAATAGTGGTTCCAACAATGTTACCAGGTTGTGAAGCGTGGGCTATAGATAGAGTTGTGCGGAGGAGGGCCTACGTGCTAGAAATGAGATGTTTGAGGACAATATGTGATGTGATGTGGTTTGATCGAATAAGTAATGAAAGGGTAAGAGAGATGTGTGGTAATAAAAAGAGTGTGGTTGAGAGAACAGAAGAGGGTGTTTTTAAATGGTTTGGTCACATGGAGAGAATGAGAGAGGAAAGATTGACAAAGAGGATATATGTGTCAGAGGTGGAGGGAACAAGGAGAAGTGGGAGACCAACCTGTATGTGGAAGGATGGAGTGAAAAAGATTTTGAGTGATCGGGGCCTGAACATGCAGGAGGGTGAAAGACGTGCAAGGAATAGAGTGAATTGGAACGATGTGGTATACCGGGGTCGACGTGCTGTCAGTGGATTGAACCAGGGCATGTGAAGAGTCTGGGGTAAACCATGGAAAATTTTGTGGGGCCTGGATGTGGAAAGGGAGCTGTGGTTTCGGTGCATCATACTAGAGACGCAGTGTAAAAGAATGTGGACCTTGTCTTTTCCTAGCGCTACCTCGCGCACATGCGAGGGGAGGGGGTTGTCATTTTATGTGTGGTGGGGTGGCGACGGGAATGAATAAGGGCAGACAGTATGAATTATGTACATGTGTATATATGTATAATATCTGTGTGTGCATATATATATATATATATATATATATATATATATATATATATATATATATATATATATATATATATATATATATATATATATATATATATATATATAAATATATATATATATATATATATATATATATATATATATATATATATATATATATATATATATATATATATATACGTTGAGATGTATAGGTATGTATATGTGCGTGTGTGGACGTGTATGTATATACATGTGTATGTGGGTTAGTTGGGCCATTCATTCGTCTGTTCTCCTGTGCTACCTCGCTAACGCGGGAGACAGCGACAAAGTATAATAAAAAGATGTTCTGGAAGGAGGTAAATAAGGTGCGTAAGACAAGGGAGCAAATGGGAACTTCAGTGAAAGGCGCAAATGAGGAGGTGATGACAACTAGTGGTGATGTGAGAAGGAGATGGAGTGAGTATTTTGAAGGTTTGTTATATGTGTTTGATGATAGAGTGGCAGATATAGGGTGTTTTGGTCGAGGTGATGTGCAAAGTGAGAAGGTTAGCGAAAATGATTTGGTAAACAGAGAAGAGGTAGTAAAAGCTTTGCGGAAGATGAAAGCTGGCAAGGCAGCAGGTTTGGATGGTATTGCAGTGGAATCTATTAAAAAAGGGGTTACTGTATTGTTGACTGGTTGGTAAGGTTATTTAATGTATGTATGACTCATGGTGAGGTGCCTGAGGATTGGCGGAATGCGTGCATAGTGCCATTGTACAAAGGCAAAGGGGATAAGAGTGAGTGCTCAAATTACAGAGGTATAAGTTTGTTGAGTATTCCTGGTAAATTATATGGGAGGGTATTGATTGAGAGGGTGAAGGCATGTACAGAGCATCAGATTGGGGAAGAGCAGTGTGGTTTCAGAAGTGGTAGAGGATGTGTGGATCAGGTGTTTGCTTTGAAGAATGTATGTGAGAAATACTTAGAAAAGCAAATGGATTTGTATGTAGCATTTATGGATCTGGAGAAGGCACATGATAGAGTTGATAGATATGCTCGGTGGAAGGTATTAAGAATATATGGTGTGGGAGGCAAGTTGTTAGAAGCAGTGAAAAGTTTTTATCGAGGATGTAAGGCATGTGTACGTGTAGGAAGAGAGGAGTGATTGGTTCTCAGTGAATGTAGGTTTGCGGCAGGGGTGTGTGATGTCTCCATGGTTGTTTAATTTGTTTATGGATGGGGTTGTTAGGGAGGTGAATGCAAGAGTTTTGGAAAGAGGGGCAAGTATGAAGTCTGTTGGGGATGAGAGAGCTTGGGAAGTGAGTCAGTTGTTGTTCGCTGATGATACAGCGCTGGTGGCTGATTCATTTGAGAAACTGCAGAAGCTGGTGACTGAGTTTGGTAAAGTGTGTGGAAGAAGAAAGTTAAGAGTAAATGTGAATAAGAGCAAGGTTATTAGGTACAGTAGGGTTGAGGGTCAAGTCAATTGGGAGGTAAGTTTGAGTGGAGCAAAACTGGAGGAAGTAAAGTGTTTTAGATATCTGGAAGTGGATCTGGCAGCGGATGGAGCCATGGAAGCGGAAGTGAATCATAGGGTGGGGGAGGGGGCGAAAATCCTGGGAGCCTTGAAGAATGTGTGGAAGTCGAGAACATTATCTCGGAAAGCAAAAATGGGTATGTTTGAAGGAATAGTGGTTCCAACAATGTTGTAAAGTTGCGAGGCGTGGGCTATGGATAAAGTTGTGCGCAGGAGGGTGGATGTGCTGGAAATGAGATGTTTGAGGACAATGTGTGGTGTGAGGTGGTTTGATCGAGTAAGTAATAAGAGAATAAGAGAGATGTGTGGAAATAAAAAGAGCGTGGTTGAGAGAGCAGAAGAGGGTGTTTTGAAATGGTTTGGGCACATGGAGAGAATGAGTGAGGAAAGATTGACCAAGAGGATATATGTGTCGGAGGTGGAGGGAACGAGGAGAAGTGGGAGACCAAATTGGAGGTGGAAAGATGGAGTGAAAAAGATTCTGAGTGATCTGGGCCTGTACATGCAGGAGGGTAAAAGGTGGGCAAGGAGTAGAGTGAATTGGATCGATGTGGTATACCGGGGTTGACGTGCTGTCAGTGGATTGAATCAGGGCATGTGAAGCGTCTGGGGTAAACCATGGAAAGTTGTGTGAGGCCTGGATGTGGAAAGGGAGCTGTGGTTTCGGGCATTATTGCATGACAGCTAGTGACTGAGTGTGAACGAATGGGGCCTTTGTTGTCTTTTCCTAGTGCTACCTCGCACACATGAGGGGGGAGGGGGATGGTATTCCATGTGTGGCGAGGTGGCGTTGGGAATGAATAAAGGCAGACAGTGTGAATTGTGTGCATGGGTATATATGTATGTGTCTGTGTGTGTATATATATGTGTACATTGAGATGTATAGGTATGTACATTTGCGTGTGTGGACGTGTATGTATATACATGTGTATGGGGGTGGGTTGGGCCATTTCTTTCGTCTGTTTCCTTGCGCTACCTCGCAAACGCGGGAGACAGCGACAAAGTATGATAAATAAATAATATATATATATATATATATATATATATATATATATATATATATATATATATATATATATATATATATATATATATATATATATATATATATATATATATTTCCCTGCTATTAGAAGTAATGTAAGATATATATATATATATATATATATGTATATATCTTACATTACTTCTAATAGCAGGGAAATGTGTTCTTACTAACAGTGATACAGCCTCGATAAAGGTGATGACTTTTATCTCAAGGTATCATCAAACCTGCGAAATTCAGTAACACCTGGACACACACACGCACACACACACACACACACACATACACACATACACACACATACACACACACACACACACACACACACACACACACACACACACACACAGGCACATACACACACATACACATATATATGTATTATACTTTGTCCGTCTCCCGCTTTAGCGAGGTAGCGCAAGGAAACAGACGAAAGAATGCCCAACCTACCCACATATACATGTATATACATACACGCCCACACACGCACATACACATATCTATACATTTCAATGTATACATACATAGACATATACATATATACACATGTACATATCTATACTTGCTGCCTTTATCCATTCTCATTCTCGTCGCCACCCCGCCACACATGAAATGGCACCCCCTACCCCCGCGCGCTTGCGAGTTTGCGCTAGGAAAAGACAACAAAGGTCACACTCAGTCTCTAGCTGTCATGTGTAGTGCTCCGAAACCACAGCTCCCTTTCCACATCCAGGCCCCACAAAACTATCCATGGTTTACCCCAGACGCTTCATATATATATATATATATATATATATATATATATATATATATATATATATATATATATATATATATATATATATATATATATTATATATATATGTATATATATATATATATATATATATATATATATATATATATATATATATATATATATATATATATATATATATATATATATATATATGAAGAACTTTCCACTCCAAAGAAATTAATCTTTTGGCTGCTACCTAGCGTAACGCAGACAAGGGGTGCTTGATGACGTACGATATCCATACAGATTGATACGTATATGTACGTACGTATGGGAGTTGATATTTTTCAGTGACTATCACATTATCTGAAGCAGACAAGCCAACAAATTACAAACACACACACACACACACACACACACACACACACACACACACACGTAAACCATTGAAAGGTCTGTGAGGTCGGAATGTGGAGAGGGAGCTGTGATTTCGGTGCATTACACATGACAGCTAGAGACTAAGTGTGAACGACTGTGGCCTTTTTTGTCTGTTCTGGCGATACCTCGCTGAAGCAGGGTGTAGCGATGCTGTTTCCTGTGGGGCGGGGTAGCGCCATGACTGGATGAAGGCAAGCAAGTGTGAATATGTACTTGTGTATATATGTATATGTCTGGGTATGTGAATGTATAATGTATGTGTTGATATGTATATGTACGTGTTTGGGTGTGTATGTATATATGTGTTTATATAAGTGGATGGGTCTTTCTTCGTCTGTTTCCAGGTGATATATATATATATATATATATATATATATATATATATATATATATATATATATATATATATATATATAATCACCAACAAAGCAAAACAAAAATGAATTAAAAGAAAAATCAGGTTAAAAACGAGGGAAAATTATACATAGCTATTCTTGAACGACTGTAAAGAAATTTTATCAGAATTATTGCAGTCGAAATAATGTCAGCGAAAATGTGAGAAATTTTTTTTTGTTTTTTTGTCATCAGGATCGAGACTCAGCCAGTCATGAATCACGATGACAAACAGTAAATAGTTCTCTTCAAGGGCATTAGTAGAGTAAGACGCAGAGTAGCAGGCAAAGTTCCAGAGAGCAGAGTAAGAATAAGCATGTCTTGGGAAAGTGTGATTTACGAGCAATTGAGTGAGGCACTTACTCTTGGACTCACACTGTTGTGATAATGGAAAACGTCAAGAAAATGAAAATGTCTCGGGAATACATTGGATAATGGATGAAGTGGATCACATATACCTTGGAGAATAATTGTGGAAATTTGAAATATGAAGCAAATTTAAAGTCGGAAATGCAAGATTTTGATGTTATTTTGCCTCATACGTGAGATAGCCCTCATATGTTTGTTTTCAACAGAAATGACAAGCATGTTACGAGCAACCAAATTGTTCTAACAGATATGTATAACAGGTATATGAACACTGTGGCCTTTCTGTATGATGTTGATTATTTCACAGTGTCGCTACTTCAGTAATTGATATTTAAATTTCAGTGGAAACTCTCTCTAATTTACCATCTTACATTCATTTAGTGTTTATATCAAATATGAAGAAATTTGCATGGACTCTGTACCCGTGAATCTTGTATGCGAAACTTTGAATGAAATTATCTTCAATCCCAGGTCAGTGAGTGCAAGATCCTTATGCTGTCTTATTAATAAGATGGTATGACTAGGATTACACGGGTCATGGTAACGGATAATCCTGCTACATTAGAGGGCAACCGTCGACTTACGAGTTTATTTTCACCAAAGTCTTCATTTCTCGACTCAAAGAAGCAGGTTGATGAGATCTCGTAAACTTTGTGTTTTCATTATTACCACTTCTCACCAAACTTTAGTCACCCACGTCGTAATTAACTATGAAATATTTTACTTTCTTCGGCAGGCAAATGCCAAAGAGCGAATTAGCTTTGTCTGTATATTGTAAATGGTATTTGTTCACTGAGGAACGTAGCCAAAAATATACGAGAACTCATGAAGTCTCACATCACATCGTCAAGAGAAAAATATTCTATTCTATTTAGGTTTTCATCAACACGACATATCTTCTGCCACATCTTCAGCACTCCTTCCTATGTTGCCATTCGTTCGTGAAATTTTTTTTGCGGAGTTTCTTCATGAGACGTCACTCTACCTGGGAATCGCTTGGAATTCGAGGTTTGAAGAATTCTTTTATGATCATTGGCACTAATCCTTCACTGAAGTTTTATTCTGTTCCATCTGCCCAGCAAGAACTTCTCTCAGTGCCTAGTTAAGATGTCACACTGTAGCAAATTAGTCCTGTCTTACCTCAGTTTGAAGGTTCACTCATTAAATGAACTTATTTTTTCCCAAAAAAATCAGTCTAATGATCGTATGAAATTCTCTCTGTCTTCTACTAACTTCCCCACCACCACAAGTGGTCATGATATCCAACAACAGTTTACCACCTTCACCACGTGCGTATTTGTTTATTCATGAGACTGGCTCTCCCTAAAACTCAGCCAACATTCTCATGGTAAATATTAAATCAACACAATTTCTCGCAAAGAACTAAGTCTTTATTACATCGATTCTTTAGCTTTTGAACAAATGCATGTTTTCTACCTAACCTTCTCTTGGAAGGTTGTACCAGTATCATATACGTAAGTCATAACTCTTTCGTCATACATATATTTCTTAATCCTTAGCGAGTTAATTCTTCCATAGTTTCTGCAGCAGACATTTTCTTTACATTCGTCCAGCAGCCCCGTAGCACGCGACCCTTCCTCAATGTTCCGGCAGGAGAGGGAACACCTCAGCAGTGTCTCCCCCTCGCTCATCAAGACCCTTGTTAATTTATCGTCACCTGCGGCGGCCCGGATGGCGGAGGTTCTGACTTTTCCCAACATTTTGATGAGTTCACACACACACAATAATCTTCCTCACTTATTTCTAAAGCTTTCTATCCTCTATGTTTTGTGGTAGATATCAGTGAGCCTTTATCATCTCTCACATTAACTTTGCGAAATACTCTCTCCATATAACACAATATGCAGTGTATACAGCGTATATACCAGGTGGTGATACTGTGTTAGCTTTCTACTGACGAAGACTCGGTACCCAGGGTCGGTCAAGGTGGACGACGGAGGTGCACGACCTACCACAGCAATTCAAACACCCGACAACAAACAACAGTTTAAAGTCTGTTTGATTAACGACCATGACTGGAATGAAATCGTGATCAGATCCCTACTTGATATTCCTGCTAAAGACTATCGATAAGCTAGTCTATGTCCGCACTCTCCTGGCCAAGTGCACAGCTCTGGCCACTAACACTGATGATTCAGATTTGTCCCTTCAACCTGAAGTGATTATTGATGTCATCTTAAAGTGTCTGCAGTACGACCACAACCCTAAAAATTGTACGACAACAGCTTTGCAGCCATTGTACTTCAGTGGGTTACCACTTTCGCCAGTGTAAGGCCCAGAAACCAACTTGTGTCAACTGCAAAGCGTCTCACACTGCAGTGTTTGGGTAATGCCTGCGAAGGAAAAAAAAAAAACAGAAGAAAACAGCATCGCATAACCCAATAAACATGAAACACCTCTGGCTCCTCCCCGACCACAACCCAACCCAAACCACACGCAGCAGCTGTTGTTAACAAGCCTATTGCTGCCTAACCCGCTCCTACCCTTAACCCTAAAGCTCCTGACCTCCTCACACTTTATACAAAGATGCATCATACATGCTTCCTAAAAGCCAGAATTTTCAGCAAGGAAGATGCCTCAAAATCTAAATAAAAATTGATGTGTTGAAACAATAATTGGCCAACAGTAGAAATTCCTCCCGAACTCCTGGCTTCCCCCACCAACAACCATTCACACCGCTCTGATTATCTTACCGAAATTCCTGACATTCCCGCTTCCCTCACCTCCATCACAAGTGCTAATTCTCCGTCCACCACCAGAGCTGCCTCAAATTTCTCCTTGACTCTCCGACCACTAGCCCCTTCCAGCCCCAGCCTCCAAAATCACGTGCACCTTCTTGGCCGCCTCTCCCATCACCAATCCCATCACCTCCAAAACCATCCCTCCACACACCCCAAACTGAACAGAGCCCTCCTGGAGGAGCCCTTGAAATAGACATTGGTTCATCCCTATAATTTCAGTCTCCAGCAACGCAATAATTCTTTACATGGAAGAAGACCCTCCTCCTTTACCGTTCTCGACCCAGGATCAAACTCATCCATAACAATAATTAGAGACTCGAATGGAATGAAAGTGGCTTAAATCGCGAAAACGCTCTAAAAACAAAAGATGTGTTAACTACTAGAAACAATAAATGTTCAAAATCTTACAACCTGTAGCGGAGCAGGTAACAGTACAGTAACCACCATCTGATTGCCACCCTTCTTGAAGAAGAACTCCCTATATTGTCATACTAATTAGCACAAACAATAAATTCAAACACTATGGTCATATATCCCGACCATACACAATTTTCAACTAAAAACATACTCCTGTCTACCTTGTTGCTAATGTTAATGCTCAGCATAAAGCATTTTACCACACCAGAGCTACTGCGCACGAGGATGACTTATTGTCTCTCTAACATCTTAACTTCCTAGGGACTGATTTTCACACCTACTTCCCTGGCAGTGTAGAAAAAGGCACAGCAGACCTCATCGTCTCCAACGGAGCAAAAAATTACCTTCATCATTCTCTGTCTCCTATGCCTCGATGTGGGTCCGACCAAATTCCATCCTTCCTTCTGATTTAACCCTATACTCACTCTATCACCCCCACCATACTTTTGCAACAAGACCGACTAGGACTTCTTCAACAACTCCCCCAACACACTACCCACACACCAGCAGTTTTGAACAACAACCATTCACACCAACAGACACACATGTAAAACTCATACATACACAGCAGCCGACACAGCCACCCCCGAAGACACGCGTACCCCGTGTACTCCACAACGATAAAGAGACTTCTCTCGTGCTACCGTCGGTGCCTTGACCAAACCAGACAGTACGTTAGGATCTCGTGACCTTACGTTAAAACATCTTCAACAGCCTTACTGAAGACCACAACAGACACTGGCACTCGGTAATCACCACTGCAGAACAAACTTAAATCAAATCTACTCAAGACTTTGGGAAACAGACTTAAAGGCATAGCAGACTTGAACGGACTCAGCGGTAACAACACACTACACCAAACCTTCAAGACAGTCAACATTTTTGAAAGACATTGATGGAGATTCTTTCGACCTCATGTCCCATCAGGTTATGACAACTTACAAACAGTTACACAGCAACCCAGCTACTTGATCAAATCATACACATGCGCTCCCTTGCAGACAACCACATGCTCACAACTCCCATAACATTCACCGAAGTCAAACACCTCCACCTTTAAACACCGACACCCGCCGTACTGTTACACTCGCCTCAGGCTATTTTCCAGCTAAGCCTAAGATATCAACCACCACAATGAACCCAACACCAATCATATCAAGTGAAAATCCCCTTAACTACTGACCATATAGCTTACTCTAGTCTATCGTGAGAACCTTTGAAAGAATCATTAACAACAGTTTTGGACTATACCCGAGAAACTATAACTCCCTGTCACGTGAACAGTTGAGTCTCGACATCACACCACCACCCAAGATGAACTCAACATAGTTACCAATCATTTAAAAGACAACAACATGACAGTCCTTACTAGAGATGTTGAAAAGGATTTTGATACTGTCTTCCACGAAGGTTGAAGGTACAAATAAAGTTAGGAAATCCTCACACTACAATGAAACTTTTATCCAGTTATTTAAGTAGCCGTAAGATGTATCTCAAATACAAAAAGACCTATTCAAACTACTTACCTCGTTGCTTGTGCACCTTAAGGCACCAAGCTAGCCCCATACTAAACTTTTTCTACTCAAATGACCTACTTGAACCTGTATACACACACTCTATGACTCTACAGTACGCAAACACCGTTGATCAATTAATAAGAGCTGATACCGCTTCTATATCAACCGAAAAGCTCAGGAAAAGATTCACCACGTTTCGTTATGGGAGCTAAAATGGAAAATGAAATAAAATATGCAAAATTCCATATATTCTTTTTCAGCGTATCACAGAGATACGACCTAATCATAGTCTTCCTACACTCATGCATACACTGTCATTTCCTCATTCCAGTCAAAATCACCAACGCTGTTCTAGGGCTAAAGTATGACTTTAAGCTGGTAATTAGCAGATACATTCTGTCTGAGACGGTTATTGGAAGAGGGGAACTCGTAACACTATAGATTCTTAAATGCAAATGATAAAAGCAAACTGCATCTCTAAAAAGCCTTAATTCGACCTCTGATACCACTACAGCACATAGCAAAAAGAAAAAAAATGTGACCTTCTGATCATTCAAAACGATGTAACAAGATGGGTTTTTAACATCAATGGTACGATATCATCGGGAAGGCAAAGCTAATCAAAAAAGCAGATTCCAGTTCTAGATACCAACTGAATACATCTTTCTGACGAAGAAATACAGTGTTTGAGCTCCGTCATGACTACTAAAGATATTCTTCAGTAATTTCCACAGGATAGAAAAGCCTAATAACATCTTGAAAAGGCCCACTGGAAACAAACCTTAATCCAATCTACCAAACAACAACTACAATTCTGCATGACTTACTAACATCAAAGCCTTACGGATCCGGTGTCGACCAACTCAATGACTTGCGTCATAAGTAAAAAACAATCCTCCACCTGTACACCCTCATCCTTGCACTTACAAAAAGAAAGATACACATCCCATATCATGCAACACTTGAGTGTTTACGCCGTCAAATGCAAGCAAGGCATGTAAATATACTTATGCAGGCCAGACGGTAAGACTATAACGGAGAGGTGTTACTGGCATCGATATTCAGTACGCAAGGATGATCACAAAATTGCGATCGCTAAGTATTGTTATGAAAATGATCACCGTACAGACCCTGAAAATCCCATTATCTTGTACCCTTCAGCTGATTATGCCACACATAACGTCAGTGAATCTATCTTAATTGCTAATGCTAATAACTTTAATTTGTCCCCAGACAGTTTTAAAGCCCATCCCAGTATTAACCAAAATCAATACGAGAGAAATGACAAAGCCCGAAAAAGAAAAAGTATGACATACCCACCTACCCAGGTCAACCACCGCCACCTGACCCCCCCTAAAACACTCTCCCTTACAAGGGTTACAACCAGTCATAGCAGACAGTGCTTGTCACAGAGGGATTGGTGTTGGACGGCAGGAACCAAGTGAGATGTTGGGATATATACATATATATATATATATATATATATATATATATATATATATATATATATATATATATATATATATATATATATTCGCCATTTCCACGTTAGCGAGGAAGCGTCAAGAACAGAGGACTCAGCTCCAGAGGGAAAATCCTCACTTGGCCCCCTCCTCTGTTCCTTCCTTTGGAAAAGTAAAAACTGGAGGGGAAGATTTCCAATCCCCGCTCCCTGGGGATAGGGGAGACAGAATACTTTCCATGTATTCCCTGCTTGTCATGGAAGGCGACAATCACATATTTACCAAATGGCGTCCTAGCTTCGTCTCTTCGATGTATATCAACTGACTTATATTTCTCTCTTGTGTCTCCCCTGATGAAGTGATTATTACACGAAAGTGCACTTGGGAACTTTTCGTGTTTCATTTTCCCTTTGGACTCTTAGGAATATCTTGATCACATGCAAAATTGTGATTCTTTCCAATATATATATATATATATATATATATATATATATATATATAATATTCATCACTAAGGACAACGTCGCTGCACACAGTTGACCTGGCTTCGAATCCCAGCGGAGCTATGCTTCTTGGTTCGGTGTACTTTCGTAAATGTTTCTAAATAATGAACATCTATTGTCTGCCCAGAGGATTGAAAACCAGAAACGCTACTGACCACACCTGCCATGTAGCAAAACAGTCTTACCTTTGCGTGTTGAGATGTTAGACTTGTGTAAATACGCTTAAATCACTGAATTTCAGACCCAAATTGATGTTTGCATTTACGTTTGATCTACACAAGATTGTAAATCGCTCGTACCTGAGTTTCTGAACCTGGTGGTAGAGAGGATGACGGTGTGTTCTTGTGACATCATAAATTGCTTTCTAAGACGATCAGCAACAGTGTTCGCCATCAATAGACTGAGAACCAACGACCTAGAGTCTTGAGCCTCTTAGTCAAGGTTCTGCCTGTGGAGTTGGTGAAGCGGCTATCTTGTCTGACACACGAGTGGATACGAACCTCAGTGGTACTGTATGTGCTTGAGTGTTTACGGTGCTGGTCAACCACGTCCCTAAGATAACCCTGAGGGCACCCTCATCAGGGAGGAGAAGAGAGAGAGAGAGAGAGAGAGAGAGAGAGAGAGAGAGAGAGAGAGAGAGAGAGAGAGAGAGAGAGAGAGAGAGAGAGACCTATTCTTTTTCTCTAGACGTAAAAGTGATAATTTTCACCGATATTAAGTTCTCCACGTACGTAATAAGTACTTTTAAACAATGTGTATCCATATGACAGATGACCTGGTGTCAGTCATGGCAGCAGACCGCATATGTAACTGGCGGGATTTTACACACGCAAGCTTGGTCAGTCTTGTCACTTTTAACAAGGGGAGCAGCGTGGGGTGACAAGCCGAGTGGGAAGGGTGGGTAAAAAGGTGAGTAGGGAACGATGGGGGGCAGAAAGTGGCATGGGGCGGGGAGGCCTGACAATGGGAGCGGCTGGGGCGAGTAGCACAAGGAGGACACACAAAAGATGGCCAGGTATTAGAGGGATTAGGAAGGTTCTGGAGGGAGAGGGGAGAGAATTGAGAACGACAAGGGAATGGGGGTGGAAGGGATTGGAGTTGATTGGGTGTGGAAGTCTGAACGAGGAAGCTGAGGAGGGATTATCATTAGTAATGGAGTGGATGAGAGGTGTGTGTGTGTGTGTGTGTGTGTGTGTGTGTGTGTGTGTGTGTGTGTGTGTGTGGAGTGGTGAGGACGGAATGGATGAATGATGAAGTGGGATATGGACATATGAAGGTGTACAGGCGTGAACAGATAGGTACCAGGTAAGAGGATCTGGGTACAGTTTAGACAACATATGTGAAGAGCGGTGAGGACGGTCCTTATGGAGGACATGCGGTGTGTGGGGTTGGTGAGGAGCACAGCCGGGGAAGGCCTATGCCAGCGTTATTTACTAACCCGGTCCGCACTTGTTTCAATATATATTGTCTACGTCACTATCTGCTTAGGGCCGGGAAGAGAAAGGAGAAAGCATAGGAACATATAGTAAAGTAAATATAAGCCGTGGCAGCGAAGCCTTGATGTGTGTTACTAAGAGTGAGGCGGCCAGAAACTTACAACTGTTTTGATCAAGACCATTACCATCATTCATAAGAGCCGAAATGTAGTGTATTATGGTGATCGGATCATCAGAGAGTTTAGTATTCTGAAATGAACCGAATCATTTATGTATATATATATATATATGTATATATATATATATATATATATATATATATATATATATATATATATTCTATCATCTTTGTCGCTGTCTCCCGCGTTAGCGAGGTAGCGCAAGGAAGCAGACGAAAAAATGGCCCAACTCACCCACAGACACTTGTATATGTACGTAAACGCCAACACAGAAAACGTATACATACCTATACATTTCATGTATGCATACACAGACATGTACATATATACACATGTACGTATTCATGCATGCTGCCTTCATCCATTCTCGTCGCCACCCCGCCACACATGACATGGCATCCCTCTCCCCCGCATGTGCACCAGGTAGCGCTAGGAAAAAACAAAGGCCACATTCGTTCACACTCAGTCTTTAGCTGTCCTGTGTAATGCCAATAACCATCAGGAAAAATGAAACACGATCAAATCCTAAGCGCACTTACGTGTGATAATCATAATATAGAAATGATCCCATGAAGTATCTCTTCTCACGATGCAATCACACGAAATTGCACTTAGGGCATACCTTGTTATATTTTCCTCGTGGTTATCGGCATATACTAGATCACGCACATAACTGCATATATCTATCTATCTACCTATCTATTTATCTATCTATCTATCTATCTATCTATCTATCTATATATATATATACATATATATATATATATATATATATATATATATATATATATATTTTTTTTTTTTTTTTTATTATTTTGCTTTGTCGCTCTCTCCCGCGTTAGAGAGGCAGCGCAAGGAAACAGACGAAAGAATTGGCCCAACCCAGCCACATACATATGTATATACATATACGTCCACACACGCAAATATACATACCTATACATCTCAATGTACACATATATATACACACACAGACATATACATATATACACATGTACATAATTCATACTGTCTGACTTTATTTATTCCCATCGCAACCTCGTCACACATGGAATAAGAAACCCCCCCCTCCCCCACCCTCATGTGTGGGAGGTACCGCTAGGGAAATACACCAAAGGCCCCATTCGTTCACACTTAGTCTCTAGCAGTCATGTAATAATGCACCGAAACCACAGCTCCCTTTCCACATCCAGGCCCCACAGAACTTTCCATGGTTTGCCCCAGACGCATCACATGCCCTGGTTCAATCAACTGACAGCACGTCGACGCCGGTATACCACATCGTTCCAATTCACTCTATTCCTTGCACACCTTTCACCCTCCTGCATGTTCAGGCCCCGATCACTCAAAATCTTTTTCACTCCATCTTTCCACCTCCAATTTGGTCTCCCACTTGTCCTTGTTCCCTCCACCTCTGACACATATATCCTCTTGGTCAATCTTTCCTCACTCATTCTCTCCATGTGACAAAACCATTTCAAAACACACTCTGCTCTCTCAACCACACTCTTTTTATTTCCACACATCTCTCTTAACCTTACATTGCTTACTCGATCAAACCACCTCACACCACATATTGTCCTCAAACATCTCATTTCCAGCAAATCCACCCTCCTGCGCACAACTCTATCCATAGCCCACGCCTCGCAACCATACAACATTGTTGGAGCAACTATTCCTTTAAACATACCCATTTTTGCTTTCCGAGATAATGTTCTCGACTTCCAAACATTCTTCAAGGCTCTAAGTATTTTCGTCCCCTCCCCCACCCTATGATTCACTTCCGCTTCCATGGTTACATCCGCTGCCAGATCCACTCCCAGATATCTAAAACACTTTAATTCCTCCAGTTTTCTCTCCATACAAACTTACCTCCCAATTGACTTGACCCTCAACCCTACTGTACCTAATGACCTTGCTCTTATTCACGTTTACTCTTAACTTTCTTCTTTCACACACTTTACCAAACTCAGTCACCAGCTTCTACAGCTTCTCACATGAATCAGCCAGCAGCGCTGTATCATCAGCGAACAACAACTGACTCACTTCCAAAGCTCTTTCATCCACAACAGACTGCATACTTGCCCCTCTTTCCAAAACTCTTGCATTCACCTCCCTAACAACCCCATCCATAAACAAATTAAACAACCATGGAGACATCACACACCCCTGCCGCAAACCTACATTCACTGAGAACGAATCACTTTCCTCTTTTCCTTCACGTACACATGCCTTACATCATCGATAAAAACTTTTCACTGCTTCTAACAACTTGCCTCCCACACCATATATTCTCAATACCTTCCACAGAGCATCTCTATCAACTCTATCACATGCCTTCTCCAGATCCATAAATGCTACATACAAATCCATTTGCTTTTCTAAGTATTTCTCACATACATTCTTCAAAGCAAACACCTGATCCACACATCCTCTACCACTTCTGAAATCACACTGCTCTTCCCCAATCTGATGCTCTGTACATGCCTTCACCCTCTCAATCAATACAATCCCATATAATTTCCCAGGAGTACTCAACAAACTTATACCTCTGTAATTTGAGCACTCACTCTTATCCCCTTTGCCTTTGTACAATGGCACTATGCAAGCATTTCGCCAATCCTCAGGCACCTCACCATGAATCATACATTCATTAAATACCCTTACCAACCAGTCAACAATATAGTCACCCTCTTTATTTAATAAATTCCACTGCAATACCATCCAAAGCTGCTGCCTTGCCGGCTTTCATCTTCCACAAAGCTTTTACTACCTCTTCTTTGTTTACCAAATCATTTTCCCTAACCCTCTCACTTTCCACACCACCTCGACCAAAGCACACTATATCTACCACTCTATCACCAAACACATTCAAAAAACCTTCAAAATACTCACTCCATCTCCTTCTCACATCCCCACTACTTGTTATCACCACCCCATTAGCCCCCTTCACTGAAGTTCCTATTTGTTCCCTTGCCTTACGCACTTTATTTACCTCCTTCCAGAACATCTTTTTATTCTCCCTAAAATTTAATGATACTCTCTCACTCCAACTCTCATTTGCCCTCTTTTTCACCTCTTGCACCTTTCTCTTGACCTACTGCCTCTTTCTTTTATACATCTCCCACTCATTTGCATTTTTTCCCCGCAAAAATCGTCCAAATGCCTCTCTCTTCTCCTTCACTAATAATCCCACTTCTTCACCCCACCACTCGCTACCCTTTCTAATCAACCCACCTCCCACGCTTCTCATGCCACAAGCATCTTTTGCGCAAGCCATCACTGCTTCCCTAAATACATCCCATTCCTACCCCACTCCCCTTACCTCCTTTGTTCCCACCTTTTTCCATTCTGTACTCAATCTCTTCTAGATTGATATGGGTAAAACTGAAAGTTGATGGAGAGAGATGGGTGATTATTGGTGCATATGCACCTGGGCATGAGGAGAAAGATCATGAGAGGCAAGTGTTTTGGAAGCAGCTGAATGAGTGTGTTAGTAGTTTTTGATGCACAAGACCGGGTTATAGTGATGGGTGATTTGAATGCAAAGGTGAGTAATGTGGCAGTTGAGGGAATAATTGGTATACATGTGGCGTTCGGTGTTGTAAATGGAAATGGTGAAGAGCTTGTAGATTTGTGTGCTGAGAAAGGACTGGTGATTGGGAATACCTGGTTTAAAAAGCGAGATATACATAAGTATACGTATGCAAGTAGGAGAAATGGCCAAAGAGAGTTATTGAATTATGTGTTAATTGATAGGCGCGCGAAAGAGAGACTTTTGGATGTTCATGTGCTGAGAGGTGCAGCTGGAGGGATGTGTGATCATTATCCTGTGGAGGCGAAGGTGAAGATTTGTAGGGGTTTTCAGAAAAGAAGAGAGAATGTTGGGGTGAAGAGAGTGGTGAAAGTAAGTGAGCATGGGAAGGAGACATGTCAGTGTGGTTTCAGAAGTGGTAGAGGATGTGTGGATCAGGTGTTTGCTTTGAAGAATGTATGTGAGAAATACTTAGAAAAGCAAATGGATTTGTATGTAGCATTTATGGATCTGGAGAAGGCATATGATAGAGTTGATAGAGATGCTCTGTGGAAGATATTAAGAATATATGGTGTGGGAGGAAAGTTGTTAGAAGCAGTGAAAAGTTTTTATCGAGGATGTAAGGCATGTGTACGTGTAGGAAGAGAGGAAAGTGATTGGTTCTCAGTGAATGTAGGTTTGCGGCAGGGGTGTGTGATGTCTCCATGGTTGTTTAATTTGTTTATGGATGGGGTTGTTAGGGAGGTAAATGCAAGAGTTTTGGAAAGAGGGGCAAGTATGAAGTCTGTTGGGGATGAGAGAGCTTGGGAAGTGAGTCAGTTGTTGTTCGCTGATGATACAGCGCTGGTGGCTGATTCATGTGAGAAACTGCAGAAGCTGGTGCCTGAGTTTGGAAAAGTGTGTGGAAGAAGAAAGTTAAGAGTAAATGTGAATAAGAGCAAGGTTATTAGGTACAGTAGGGTTGAGGGTCAAGTCAATTGGGAGGTGAGTTTGAATGGAGAAAAACTGGAGGAAGTGAAGTGTTTTAGATATCTGGGAGTGGATCTGGCAGCGGATGGAACCATGGAAGCGGAAGTGGATCATAGGGTAGGGGAGGGGGCGAAAATCCTGGGGGCCTTGAAGTATGTGTGGAAGTCGAGAACATTATCTCGGAAAGCAAAAATGGGTATGTTTGAAGGAATAGTGGTTCCAACAATGTTGTATGGTTGCGAGGCGTGGGCTATGGATAGAGTTGTGCGCAGGAGGATGGATGTGCTGGAAATGAGATGTTTGAGGACAATGTGTGGTGTGAGGTGGTTTGATCGAGTGAGTAACGTAAGGGTAAGAGAGATGTGTGGAAATAAAAAGAGCGTGGTTGAGAGAGCAGAAGAGGGTGTTTTGAAGTGGTTTGGGCACATGGAGAGGATGAGTGAGGAAAGATTGACCAAGAGGATATATGTGTCGGAGGTGGAGGGAACAAGGAGAAGAGGGAGACCAAATTGGAGGTGGAAAGATGGAGTGAAAAAGATTTTGTGTGATCGGGGCCTGAACATGCAGGAGGGTGAAAGGAGGGCAAGGAA
Organism: Panulirus ornatus; assembly: GCF_036320965.1. Lineage (NCBI taxonomy): Eukaryota > Metazoa > Arthropoda > Malacostraca > Decapoda > Palinuridae > Panulirus > Panulirus ornatus. Next base: position 21,323,800 of record NC_092237.1, on the reverse strand, counting down.
TAGAGTGAATTGGAGCGATGTGGTATACCGGGGTTGACGTGCTGTCAGTGGATTGAAGCAGGGCATGTGAAGCGTCTGGGGTAAACCATGGAAAGCTGTGTAGGTATGTATATTTGCGTGTGTGGACGTATGTATATACATGTGTATGGGGGGGGGGGGTGGCCATTTCTTTCGTCTGTTTCCTTGCGCTACCTCGCAAACGCGGGAGACAGCGACAAAGTATAATAATAAAAAAAAAAAAAATATATATATATATATATATATATATATATATATATATATATATATATATATATATATATACATATATATATATGCATATATATATATATATATATATATATATATATATATATATATATATATATATATATATATATATATATATAATGTCCCCTGGGGATAGGAGAGAATGAATACTTCCCACGCATTCCTCACGTGTCGTAGAAGGCGACTAAAGGGGACGGGAGCGGGTGGCTGGAAACCCTCCTCTCCTTGTATTTAAATTTCTAAAAGGGGAAACAGAAGAAGGAGTCACGCAGGTAGTGCCCATCCTCCTCGAAGGCTCAGATTGGGGTGTCTAAATGTGTGTGGATGTAACCATGATGAGAAAAAAGTAGAGATAGGTAGTATGTTTGAGGAATGTGTTTTGGGAGCAGCTGAGGAGTGTGTTAGTAGTTTTGATGCACGAGACCGGGTTATAGTAATGGGTGATTTGAATGCAATGGTGAGTAATGTGGCACTTGAGGGAATAATTGGTGCACTTGGGGTGTTCAATGTTGTAAATGGAAATGGTGAAGAGCTTCTAGATTTATGTGCTGGAAAAGGACTGGTGATTGGGAATACCTGGCTTAAAAAGAGAGATATACATAAGTATACGTATGTAAGTAGGAGAGATGGCCAGAGAGCGTTATTGGATTACGTCTTAATTGATAGGCCCGCGAGAGAGACTTTTGTATGTTAATGTGCTGAGAGGTGCAACTCGAGGGATATCTGATCATTATCTTGTGAAGGCGAAGCTGAAGATTTGTAGAGGTTTTCAGAAAAGAAGAGAGATTGTTGGGGTGAAGAGAGTGGTGAGAGTAAGTTAGCTTGGAAAGGCGACGTGAGTGAGGAAGTACCAGGAGGGACTAAGTACAGAATGGAAAAAGGTGAGAACAAAGGACGTAAGGGGAGTGGGGGAGGAGTGGGATGTATTTAGGGAAGCAGTGATAGCTTGCGCAAAAGATGCTTGTGGCATGAGAAGTGTGGGAGGTGATTAGAAAGGGTAGTGAATAGTGGGATGAAGAAGTAAGATTATTAGTGAAAGAGAAGAGAGAGGCATTTGGACGATTTTTGTGGGGAAATAATGCAAATGAAAGGGCGATGTATAAAAGAAAGAGGCAGGAGATCAAGAGAAAGGTGCTAGAGGTGAAAAAGAGGGCAAATGAGAATTAAGGTGAGAGAGTATCATTAAATCACAGAGAGAATAAAAAGAAGTTTTGGAAGGAGGTAAATAAAGTGCGTAAGACAAGGGAACAAATGGGAACATCAGTGAAGGGGGTTAATGGGTAGGTGATAACAAGTAATGGTGATATGAGAATGAGATGGAGTGATTTTTTGAAGGTTTGTTGAATGTGTTTGATGATAGAGTGACAAATATAGGGTATTTTGGTCGAGGTGGTGTGCAAAGTGAGAGTGTTAGGAAGAATGATTTGGTAAACAGAGAAGAGGTAGTAAAAGTTTTGCGGAAGCTGAAAGCCAGCAAGGCAGCGGGTTTGGATGGCATTCCAGTGGAATTTATTAAAAAAGCGGATGACTGTATTGTTGACTTGTTGGTAAGGTTATATAATGTATGTATGACTCACGGTGAGGTGCCTGAGGATTGGAAGAATGCTTGCATAGCGCTATTGTCCAAAGGCAAAGGGGATAAAAGTGAGTGCTCAAATTACAGAGGTATAAGTTTGTTGAGTATTCCTGGGAAATTATATGGGAGGTCATTAATTGAGAGGGTGAAAGCATGTACAGAGCATCAGAGTGGGGAAGAGCAGTGTGGTTTCAGAAGTGGTAGATGGTGTGTGGGTGAGGTGTTTGCTTTGAAGAACGTATGTGAGAAGTACTTAGAAAAGCAAATGGATTTGTATGCAGCATTTATGTATCTGGAGAAGGCATATGAGAGTTGATAGAGATACTCTGTGGAAGGTATTAAGAATATACGGTGTTGGGGGCAAGTTGTTAGAAGCAGATAAAAGCATTTATCGAGGATGTAAAGCATGTGTACGTGCAGGAACAGAGGAAAGTGATCAGTTTTCAGTGAATGTTGGTTTGCGGCAGGGGTGTGTGACGTCTCCATGGTTGTTTAATCTATTTATGGATGGGGTTGTTAGGGAGGTGAATACAAGAGTTTTGGAAAGAGGGGCAAGTATGCAGTCTGTTGTGGATGAGAGAGCTTGGGAAGTGGGTCAGTTGTTGCTCGCTGATGATACAGTGCTAATGGTTGATTCGTGTGAGAAACTGCAGAAGCTGGTGACTGAGTTTGGTAAAGTGTGTGAAAGAAGAAAGCTTAGAGTAAATGTGAATAAGAGCATGGTTATTGGGTACAGTAGGGTTGAGGAACACGTCAATTGGGAGGTAAGTTTTAACAGAGAAAATCTGGAGGAAGTGAAGTGTTTTAGATATCTGGGAGTGGATCTGGCAGCGGATGAAACCATGGAAGCAGAAGTGAATCATAGGGTGGGGGAGGGGAAGAAAGTTCTGCGAGCGTTGAAGAATGTGTGAAAGTCGAGAACATTATCTCGAAAAGCAAAAATGGGTATGTTTAAAGGAATAGTGGTTCCAACAATGTTATTTGGTTGCGAGGCGTGGGCTATAGATAGAGTTGTGCGGAGGAGGGTGGATGTGCTGGAAATGAGACGTTTGAGGACATTATGTCGTGTGAGGTTGTTTGATCGAGTAAGTAATGAAAGGATGAGAGAGATGTGTGATAATAAAATGAGTGTGGTTGAGAGAGCAGAAGAGGGTGTTTTGAAATGGTTTTGTCACATGGAGAGAATGAGTGAGGAAAGATTGACCAAGAGGATATATGTGTCAGAGGTGGAGGGAACGAGGAGAAGTGGGAGACCAAATTGGAGGTGGAAAGATGGAGTGAAAAAGATTTTGAGTGATCGCGGCCTGAACATGCATGAGGGTGAAAGGCGTGCAAGCAATAGAGTGAATTGGAACGATGTGGTATACCGGGGTCGACGTGCTGTCAATGAATTGAACCAGGGCATGTGAAGCGTCTTGGGTAAACCATGGAAAATTTTCTAGGGCTTGGATGTGGAAAGGGTGCTGTGGTATCGGTGCATTATACATGACAGCTAGAGACTGAGTGTGAACGAATGTGGCCTTTGTTGTCTTTTGCTAACGCTACCTCGCGCACATGCGGGTGGGGAGGGGTTTTCATTTGATGTACATGTGTATATATGTATATGTCTGTGTGTGTATATATATGTATACGTTGAGATGTATAGGTATGTATATTTGTGTGTGTGGAAGTGTATGTATATACATGTGTATGTACGTGGGCTGAGCCATTCTTTCTTCTATTTCCTTGAGCTCCCTCGCTAACGCGGGAGACAGCGAGAAAGTATAATGAAAATAATATATATATATTTATATATATATATATATATATATATATATATATATATATATATATATATATATATATATATATACATATGTACATATATATACATATATATCATAACTGCTAGTTCCCGCGTCAGCGAGGTAGCGCAAGGAAACAGACGGAGAATGACCCAACCAGTCACATACATACATATACATTTTAACGTATACATACACAGACATATATATGTATACACATGTACGCATCCATACTTGCCGCCTTCATCCATTCTCATCGCTATCCCACCACACAAGAAACAGCATTCCCCTCTCCATATATATCTTATTTTATTTTATATTATTTGTCTTATTATGCTTAGTCGCTGTCTCCGGTGATAGCGAGGTAGCGAATGGAAGCAGAAGAAAGAATGGCCAAACCCACCCATATACACGTCTATGCACATATACATACCTCTACATTTCAGCGTATACATACATACACATACATACACATGCATATACATATATAAACATGTACGTGTCCATACTTGCTGCTTTCATCCATTACGTCGCCACCCCGCCACACATGAAATGGCACCCCTCTCCCCCGGCGCGCGCGCGAGGTAGCTCTAGGAAAAGACAACAAAGGCCATATTTGTTCACACTCAGTCTCTAGCTAGCTGTCACGTGTAATGCACCGAAACCAAAGCTCCCTTCCTACTTCCAGGCCCATAAAACTTTCCATGGTTCACCCCAGCCGGTTCACATGCCTGGTTCAATCCACGTGTACATTGACTCCGGTATACCACATCGCTCCAATTCACTCTAATCCTTGCACGCCTTTCACCCTCCACTATGTTCAGGCCCCGATCGCTCAAAATTTTTTTCGCTACATCCTTCCACCTCCAATTTGGTCTCCCACTTCTCCTCGTTTCCTCCACCTCTGACACATATACCCTCTTTGCCAATTTTACCTCGCTCATTCTCTCCATGTGACCAAACCATTTCAATACACCCTCTTCTGCTCTCTCAATCACACTCTTTTTATTTCCACACATCTCTCTTACCCTTTCATTACTTACTCGATCAAACAACCTCACACCATATATTGTCCTCAAGCATTTCATTCCCAGTACATCCACCCTCCGCCGCACAACCTTATCTATATCTCACGCCTCGCAACAATATACCCTTGTTGGAACCATTATTCCTACAAACATACTCATTTTTGCTCTTCGAGATAACGTTCTCGCCTTCCACACATTCTTCAACGCTCCAAAAACCTTCGCCCTCTCCCCCATCCTGTGACTAACTTCCACTTCCATTATTCCATCCGCTGTCTCATCCATATATATATATATATATATATATATATATATATATATATATATATATATATATATATATATATATATATATATATATATATACATATTTTTTTTTTTATTATACTTTGTCGCTGTCTCCCGCGTTTGCGAGGTAGCGCAAGGAAACAGGCGAAAGAAAAGGCCCAACCCCCCCCCCCCAAACACATGTATATACATACGTCCACACACGCAAATATACATACCTACACAGCTTTCCATGGTTTACCCCAGACGCTTCACATGCCCTGATTCAATCCACTGACAGCACGTCAACCCCGGTATACCACATCGCTCCAATTCACTCTATTCCTTGCCCTCCTTTCACCCTCCTGCATGTTCAGGCCCCGATCACACAAAATCTTTTTCACTCCATCTTTCCACCTCCAATTTGGTCTCCCTCTTCTCCTCGTTCCCTCCACCTCCGACACATATATCCTCTTGGTCAATCTTTCCTCACTCATTCTCTCCATGTGCCCAAACCACTTCAAAACACCCTCTTCTGCTCTCTCAACCACGCTCTTTTTATTTCCACACATCTCTCTTACCCTTACGTTACTCACTCGATCAAACCACCTCACACCACACATTGTCCTCAAACATCTCATTTCCAGCACATCCATCCTCCTGCGCACAACTCTATCCATAGCCCACGCCTCGCAACCATACAACATTGTTGGAACCACTATTCCTTCAAACATACCCATTTTTGCTTTCCGAGATAATGTTCTCGACTTCCACACATTCTTCAAGGCCCCCAGAATTTTCGCCCCCTCCCCCACCCTATGATCCACTTCCGCTTCCATGGTTCCATCCGCTGCCAGATCCACTCCCAGATATCTAAAACACTTCACTTCCTCCAGTTTTTCTCCATTCAAACTCACCTCCCAATTGACTTGACCCTCAACCCTACTGTACCTAATAACCTTGCTCTTATTCACATTTACTCTTAACTTTCTTCTTCCACACACTTTACCAAACTCAGTCACCAGCTTCTGCAGTTTCTCACATGAATCAGCCACCAGCGCTGTATCATCAGCGAACAACAACTGACTCACTTCCCAAGCTCTCTCATCCCCAACAGACTTCATACTTGCCCCTCTTTCCAAAACTCTTGCATTTACCTCCCTAACAACCCCATCCATAAACAAATTAAACAACCATGGAGACATCACACACCCCTGCCGCAAACCTACATTCACTGAGAACCAATCACTTTCCTCTCTTCCTACACGTACACATGCCTTACATCCTCGATAAAAACTTTTCACTGCTTCTAACAACTTTCCTCCCACACCATATATTCTTAATACCTTCCACAGAGCATCTCTATCAACTCTATCATATGCCTTCTCCAGATCCATAAATGCTACATACAAATCCATTTGCTTTTCTAAGTATTTCTCACATACATTCTTCAAAGCAAACACCTGATCCACACATCCTCTACCACTTCTGAAACCACACTGCTCTTCCCCAATCTGATGCTCTGTACATGCCTTCACCCTCTCAATCAATACCCTCCCATATAATTTACCAGGAATACTCAACAAACTTATACCTCTGTAATTTGAGCACTCACTCTTATCCCCTTTGCCTTTGTACAATGGCACTATGCACGCATTCCGCCAATCCTCAGGCACCTCACCATGAGTCATACATACATTAAATAACCTTACCAACCAGTCAACAATACAGTCACCCCCTTTTTTAATAAATTCCACTGCAATACCATCCAAACCTGCTGCCTTGCCGGCTTTCATCTTCCGCAAAGCTTTCACTACCTCTTCTCTGTTTACCAAATCATTTTCCCTAACCCTCTCACTTTGCACACCACCTCGACCAAAACACCCTATATCTGCCACTCTATCATCAAACACATTCAACAAACCTTCAAAATACTCACTCCATCTCCGTCTCACATCACCACTACTTGTTATCACCTCCCCATTTGCGCCCTTCACTGAAGTTCCCATTTGCTCCCTTGTCTTACGCACTTTATTTACCTCCTTCCAGAACATCTTTTTATTCTCCCTAAAATTTAATGATACTCTCTCACCCCAACTCTCATTTGCCCTTTTTTTCACCTCCTGCACCTTTCTCTTGACCTCCTGTCTCTTTCTTTTATACATCTCCCACTCAATTGCATTTTTTCCCTGCAAAAATCGTCCAAATGCCTCTCTCTTCTCTTTCACTAATACTCTTACTTCTTCATCCCACCACTCACTACCCTTTCTAATCAACCCACCTCCCACTCTTCTCATGCCACAAGCATCTTTTGCGCAATCCATCACTGATTCCCTAAATACATCCCATTCCTCCCCCACTCCCCTTACTTCCATTGTTCTCACCTTTTTCCATTCTGTACTCAGTCTCTCCTGGTACTTCCTCACACAGGTCTCCTTCCCAAGCTCACTTACTCTCACCACCCTCTTCACCCCAACATTCACTCTTCTTTTCTGAAAACCCATACAAATTTTCACCTTAGCCTCCACAAGATAATGATCAGACATCCCTCCAGTTGCACCTCTCAGCACATTAACATCCAAAAGTCTCTCTTTCGCACGCCTGTCAATTAACACGTAATCCAATAACGCTCTCTGGCCATCTCTCCTACTTACATAAGTATACTTATGTATATCTCGCTTTTTAAACCAGGTATTCCCAATCATCAGTCCTTTTTCAGCACATAAATCTACAAGCTCTTCACCATTTCCATTTACAACACTGAACACCCCATGTATACCAATTATTCCCTCAACTGCCACATTACTCACCTTTGCATTCAAATCACCCATCACTATAACCCGGTCTCGTGCATCAAAACCACTAACACACTCATTCAGCTGCTCCCAAAACACTTGCCTCTCATGATCTTTCTTCTCATGCCCAGGTGCATATGCACCAATAATCACCCACCTCTCTCCATCAATTTTCAGTTTTACCCATATTAATCGAGAATTTACTTTCTTACACTCTATCACATACTCCCACAACTCCTGTTTCAGGAGTATTGCTACTCCTTCCCTTGCTCTTGTCCTCTCACTAACCCCTGACTTTACTCCCCAGACATTCCCAAACCACTCTTCCCCTTTACCCTTGAGCTTCGTTTCACTCAGAGCCAAAACATCCAGGTTCCTTTCCTCAAACATACTACCTATCTCTCCTTTTTTCACATCTTGGTTACATCCACACACATTTAGGCACCCCACTCTGAGCCTTCGAGGAGGATGAGCACTCCCCGCGTGACTCCTTCTTCTGTTTCCCATTTTAGAAAGATAATACAAGGAGGGGAGGATTTCTGGCCCCCCGCTCCCGTCCCCTCTAGTCGCTTTCTACGACACGCGAGGAATACGTGGGAAGTATTCTTTCACCCCTATCCCCAGGGATAATATACATATATATATACATATACACATACACACACATACACATACATACGCACATATACACACACACACACACATACATATATATACATATGAAAATGTAAGAAACAATTTAGAAAACTGAAACTTCTAGCTTGAAATGAATGAAAAAAATGAATGTCACATAATGGTTCAACCTCTGGCTATGGAAAAAAGGAAATGTATAATTTATTTACACAAACGTCAATAGCAGTTCTCATCAATTTAACCACTGTATCAATAAGCTTCAATGTCTAAGCTACATTTTTCTCCAATTTCACTATTTTCTTGTCTAAACACCATGTATGAAAACTATCACTCCAGTAACACAACTATAAACATTTATATATATATATATATATATATATATATTATAAACATTATAAACATTTATATATATATATATATAAATTATAATATATATATATATATATATATATATATATATATATATATATATATATATATATATATATATATATATATATATATATATATATATATATATATATATATATATATACATATATATATATATATATATATATATATATATATATATATATATATATATATATGATTCATGTGAGACTCTGTAGGAGCTGGTGACTGAGTTTGGTAAAGTGTGTGAAAGAAGAAAGTTGAGAGTAAATGTGAATAAGAGCAAGGCTATTAGGTACAGTAGGGTTGAAGATCAGGTCAATTGGAAGGTAAGTTTGAATGGAGAAAAACTAGAGGAAGTGAAGTGTTTCAGATATCTGGGATTGAATTTGGCAGCGGATGGAACCATGGAAGCGGAAGTGAATCATAGGGTGAAGGAGGGGGCGAAAATTCTGGGAGCGTTGAAGAATGTGTGGAAGTCGAGAACATTATCTCGGAAAGCAAAAATGGGTATGTTTGAAGGAATTGTGGTTCCAACAATGTTGTATGGTTGCGAGGCGTGGACTATGGATAAAGTTGTGCGCAGGAGGGTGGATATGCTGGAAATGAGATGTTTGAAGACAATATGTGGTGTGAGGTGGTTTGATCGAGTAAGTAATAATAGGGTAAGAGAGATGTGTGGTAAAGAAAAGAGTGTGGTTGAGAAAGGAGAAGAGGGTGTTTTGAAATGGTTTGGTCACATGGAGAGAATGAGTGAGGAAAGATTGACCAAGAGGATATATGTGTCAGAGGTGGAGGGAACGAGGAGAAGTTGGAGACCAAATTGAAGATGGAAAGATGGAGTGAAAAAGATTTTGAGTGATCGAGGCCTGAACATGCAGGAGGATAAAAGGCGTGCAAGGAATAGAGTGAATTGGAACGATGTGGTATATCGGGGTCGACGTGCTGTCAATGGATTGAACCAGGGCATGTGAATCGTCTTGGGTAAACCATGGAAAGTTCTGTGGGGCCTGGATGTGGAAAGGGAGCTGTGGTTTCGGTGCATTATTACATGACAGCTAGAGAATGAGGGTGAACGAATGGGGCCTTTGTTGTCTTCTTCGCGCTGCATCGCGCACATGAGGGGGGAGAGGGTTGTTATTTCATGTGTGGCAGTGTCGCGATGGGAATGTACAAAGGCAGACAGTATGAATTGTGTACATGTGTATATGTGTATATTTCTCTGTGTGTATATATATGTATACGTTGATATGTGTAGGTATGTATATTTCAGTGTGTAGACATATATATATATATATATATATATATATATATATATATATATATATATATATATATATATATATATGTATGTATATGTATATTATATATATACACACATATATATATATACATATATATATATATATATATATATATATATATATATATATATATATATATATATATATACATATATATATATATATATATATATATATATATATATATATATATATATATATATATATATATATATATATATATATATATATATATATATATATATATATATATATATATATATATATATATATATATATATATATATATTGAAGGTTTGTTGAATGTGTTTGATGACAGAGTGGCAAATATAGGGTGTTTTGGTCGAGGTGGTATGCAAAGTGAGAGGGTTAGGGAAAATGATTTGGTAAACAGAGAAGAGGTAGTAAAAGCTTTGCGGAAGATGAAAGCTGGCAAGGCAGCGCGTTTGGGTGGTATTGCAGTGGAATTTATTAAAAAAGTGGGTGACTGTATTGTTGACTGGTTGGTAAGGTAATATGTATGATTCATCGTGAGGTGCCTCAGGATTGGCGGAATGCTTGCATGGTGCCATTGAACAAAGGCAAAGGGGATAAGAGTGAGTGCTCAAATTACAGAGGTATAAGTTTGTTGAGTATTCCTGGTAAAGTATATGGGAGGGTATTGATTGAGATGGTGAAGGCATGTACAGAGCATCAGATTGGGGAAGAGCAGTGTGGTTTCAGAAGTAGTAGAGGATGTGTGGATCAGGTGTTTGCTTTGAAGAATGTATGTGAGAAATACTTAGAAAAGCAAATGGATTTGAATGTAGCGTTTATGGATCTGGAGAAGGCATATGATAGAGTTGATGGAGATGCTCTGTGAAAGGTATTAAGAATATATGGTGTGGGAGGCAAGTTGTTAGAAGCAGTGAAAAGTTTTTATCGAGGATGTAAGGCATGTGTACGTGTAGGAAGAGAGGAAAGTGATTGGTTCTCAGTGAATGTAGGTTTCCGGCAGAGTTGTGTGATGTCTCCATGGTTGTTTAATTTGTTTATGGTGGGGTTGTTAGGGAGGTGAATGCAAGAGTTTTGGAAAGAGGGGCAAGTATGCAGCCAGTTGTGGATGAGAGAGCTTGGGAAGTGAGTCAGTTGTTGTTCGCTGATGATCCAGCGCTCCTGGCTGATTCATGTGAGAAACTGCAGAAGCTGGTGACTGAGTTGGGTAAAGTGTGTGAAAGGAGAGAGTTAAGAGTAAACGTGAATAAGAGCAAGGTTATTAGGTACAGTAGGGTTGAGGGTCAAGTCAAGTTGGGAGGTAAGTTTGAATGGAGAATAACTGGTGGAAGTAAAGTGTTTTAGATATCTGGGAGTGGATCTGGCAGCGGATGGAACCATGGAAGCGGAAGTCATAGGGTGGGGGAGGGGGCGAAAATTCTGGGAGCCTTGAAGAATGTTTCGAAGTCGAGAACATTATCTCGGAAAGCAAAAATGGGTATGTTTGAAGGAATTGTGGTTACAACAATGTTGTATGGTTGCGAGGCGTGGACTATGGATAGAGATGTGCGCAGGAGGGTGGATGTGCTGAAAATGAGATGTCTGAGGACAATATGTGGTGTGAGGTGGTTTGATCGAGTAAGTAATGTAAGGGTGAGAGAGATGTGTGGAAATAAAAAGAGTGTGGTTGAGAGAGCAGAAGAGGGTGTTTTGAAATGGTTTGGTTACATGGAGAGAATTAGTGAGGAAAGATTGACCAAGAGGATATATGTGTCAAAGGTGGAGGGAACGATGAGAAGTGGGAGACTAAATTGGAGGTGGAAAGATGGAGTGAAAAAGATTTTGAGTGATCGTGGCCTGAACATGCAGGAGGGTGAAAGGCGTGCAAGAAATAGAGTGAATTGGAACGATGTGGTATACCGGGGTCGACGTGTTGTCAATGGATTGAACCAGGGCATGTGAAGCGTCTGAGCTAAACCATGGAAAGTTGTGTGGGGCCTGGGTGTGGAAAGGGAGCTGTGGTTTCGGTCCATTATTACATGACAGCTAGAGACTGAGTGTGAACGGATGTGGCCTTTGTTGTCTTTTCCTAGAGGGAACTTCGCACACATGAGGGGGGAGGGAAATGTGATTCCATGTGTGGCAAGGTGGCGATGGGAATAAATAAAGGCAGGCAGTATGAATTATGTACAAGTGTATATATGTTTATGTCTGTGATTATATAAATATATATATATATATATATATATATATATATATATATATATATATATATATATATATATATATAAATATATATATATATATAATGTTTACATTGAGATGTATAGCTATGTATATTTGCGTGTGTGGACGTGTATGTATATACATGTGTATGGGGGTGGGTTGGGCCATTTCTTTCGTCTGTTTCCTTGCGCTACTTCGCTAACGCGGGAGACAGCGACAAAGCAAGATAAATAAATGATATATATATATATGGGAGAGGATCACAATTTTGCGCGTGATTAAGATATTCCTATGAGTCCACGGGGAAAATGAAATACGAAAAGTTCCCAAGTGCACTTTCGTGTAATAATCACATCATCAGGGGAGACACAAGAGAGAAATATAACAGTTAGTTGATATACATCGAAGAGACGAAGCTAGGACCCATTTGCTAAACATGTGATTGTCCAAATGGCGTCCTAGCTTCGTCTCTTCGATGTATATCAAACTTACTTATATTTCTCTCTTGTGTCTCTCTGATGATGTGATTATTACACTGAAGTGCACTTGGGAACTCTTCGTGTTTCATTTTCCCCGTAGACTCATAGGAATATATATATATATATATATATATATATATATATATATATATATATATATATATATATATATATATATATATATATCCTCAGGCACATCACCACGAGTCATATATACAATAAATAACCTTACCAACCAGTCAATAATACAGTCACCCCCTTTTATAAATTCCACTGCAATACCATCCAAAGCTGCTGCCTTGCCGGCTTTCATCTTCCGCAAAGCTTTTACTACCTCTTCTCTGTTTACCAAATCATTTTCCCTAACCCTCTCACTTTGCACACCACCTCGACCAAAACACCCTATATCTGCCACTCTATAATGAAACACATTCAACAAACCTTCAAAATACTCACTCCATCTCCGTCTCACATCACCACTACTTGTTGTCAACTCCCCATTTACGCCCGTCACTGAAGTTCCCATTTGCTCCCTTGTCTTACGCACTTTATTTACCTCCTTCCAGAACATCTTTTTATTCTCCCTAAAATCTAATGATACTCTCTCACCCCAACTCTCATTTGCCCTCTTTTTCACCTCTTCCACCTTTCTCTTGACCTCCTGTCTCTTTCTTTTATACATCTCCCACTCAATTGCATTTTTTCCCTGCAAAAATCGTCCAAATGCCTCTCTCTTCTCTTTCACTAATAATCTTATTTCTTCATCCCATCACTCACTACCCTTTCTAATCAACCCACCTCCCACTCTTCTCATGCCACAAACATCTTTTGCGCAATCCATCACTGATTCGCTAAATACATCCCATTCCTCCCCCACTCCCCTTACTTCCATTGTTCTCACCTTTTTCCATTCTGTACTCAGTCTCTCCTGGTACTTCCTCACACAAGTCTCCTTCCCAAGCTCACTTACTTTCACCACCCTCTTCACCCAACATTCACTCTTCTTTTCTGAAAACCCATACAAATCTTCACCTTAGCCTCCACAAGATAAAGATCAGACATCCCTCCAGTTGCACCTCCCAGCACATTAACATCCAAAAGTCTCTCGCGCGCCTGTCAATTAACACGTAATCCAATAACGCTCTCTGGCCATCTCTTCTACTCACATACGTATACTTATGTATATCTCGCTTTTTAAACCAGGTATTCCCAATCACCAGTCCTTTTTCAGCACATAAATCTAGAAGCTCTTCACCATTTCCATTTACAACACTGAGCACCCCATATATACCAATTATTCCCTCAACTGCCACATTACTCACCTTTGCATTCAAATCACCCATCACTATAACCCGGTCTCGTGCATCAAAACCACTAACACACACATTCAGCTGCTTCCAAAACACTTGCCTCTCATAATCTTTCTTCTCATGCCCAGGTGCATATGCACCAATAATCACCCATCTCTTTCCATCAACTTTCAGTTTTACCCATATCAATCGAGAATTTACTTTCTTACATTCTATCACATACTCCCACAACTCCTGTTTCAGGAGTACTGCTACTCCTTCCCTTGCTCTTGTCCTCTAACTAACCACTGACTTTACTCCCAAGACATTCCCAAACCACTCTTCCCCTTTACTCTTGAGCTTCGTTTCACTCAGTGCCAAAACACCCAGGTTCCTTTCCTCAAACATACTACCTATCTCTCCTTTTTTCACATCTTGGTTACATCCACACACATTTAGACACCCGAATCTGAGCTTTCGAGGAGGATGAGCACTCCCCGCGTGACTCCTTCTTCTGTTTCCCATTTTAGAAAGTTGAAAAAATACATAGTGCATAGTGCCATTGTACAAAGGCAAAGGGGATAAGAGTGAGTGCTCAAATTACAGAGGTATAAGTTTGTTGAGTATCCCTTGTAAATTATATGGGAGGGTATTGATTGAGAGGGTGAAGGCATGTACAGAGCATCAGATTGGGGAAGAGCAGTGTTGCTTTCAGAAGTGGTAGAGGATGTGTGGATCAGGTGTTTGCTTTGAAGAATGTATGTGAGAAATACTTAGAAAAGCAAATGAATTTGTATGTAGCATTTATGGATCTGGAGAAGGCATATGATAGAGTTGATAGAGATGCTCTGTGGAAGGTATTAAGAATATATGGTGTGGGAGGAAAGTTGTTAGAGGCAGTGAAAAGTTTTTATTGAGGATGTAAGGCATGTGTACGTGTAGGAAGAGAGGAAAGTGATTGGTTCTCAGTGAATGTAGGTTTGCGGCAGGGGTGTGTGATGTCTCCATGGTTGTTTAATTTGTTTATGGATGGGGTTGTTAGGGAGGTGAATGCAAGAGTTTTGGAAAGAGGTGCAAGTATGAAGTCTGTTGGGGATGAGAGAGCTTGGGAAGTGAGTCAGTTGTTGTTCGCTGATGATACAGCGCTGGTGGCTGATTCATGTGAGAAACTGCAGAAGCTGGTGACTGAGTTTGGTAAAGTGTGTGAAAGAAGAAAGTTAAGAGTAAATGTGAATAAGAGTAAGGTTAATAGGTACAGTGGGGTTGAGGGTCAACTCAATTGGGAGGTAAGTTTGAATGGAGAAAAACTGGAGGAACTAAAGTGTTTTAGATATCAGGGAGTGGATCTGGCAGCGGATGGAACCATGGAAGCGGAAGTGGATCATAGGGTGGGGAAGGGGGCGAAAATTCTGGGAGCCTTGAAGAATGTGTGGAATTCGAGAACACTATCTCGGAAAGCAAAAATGGCTATGTTTGAAGGAATAGTGGTTCCAACAATGTTGTATGGTTGCGAGGCGTGGGCTATGGATAGAGTTGTGCGCAGGAGGATGGATGTGCTGGAAATGAGATGTTTGAGGACAATGTGTGGTGTGAGGTGGTTTGATCGAGTAAGCAACGTAAGGGTAAGAGAGATGTGTGGAAATAAAAAGAGCGTGGTTGAGAGAGCAGAAGAGGGTGTTTTGAAATGGTTTGGGCACATGGAGAGAATGAGTGAGGAAAGATTGACCAAGAGAATATATGTGTCGGAGGTGGAGGGAACGAGAAGTGGGAGACCAAATTGGAGGTGGAAAGATGGAGTGAAAAAGATTTTGTGTGATCGGGGCCTGAACATGCAGGAGGGTGAAAGGAGGGCAAGGAATAAAGTGAATTGGATCGATGTGGTATACCGGGGTTGACGTGCTGTCAGTGGATTGAATCAGGGCATGTGAAGCGTCTGGGGTAAACCATGGAAACCTGTGTAGGTATGTATATTTCCGTGTGTGGATGTATGTATATACATGTGTATGGGGGTGGGTTGGGCCATTTCTTTCGTCTGTTTCCTTGCGCTACCTCGCAAACGCGGGAGACAGCGAGAAAGCAAAAAAAAAAAATATATATAATGTGTGTGTGTATATATATATATATATATATATATATATATATATATATATATATATATATATATATATATATATATTAGGTACAGTAGGGTTGAGGATCAAGTCAATTGGGGGGTAAGTTTGAATGGAGAAAAACTGGAGGAAGTAAAGTGTTTTAGGTATCTGGGAGTGGATCTGGCAGCGGAGGGAACCATGGAAGCGGAAGTGGATCATTGGGTGGTGGAGGGGGCGAAAATTCTGGGAGCCTTGAAGAATGTGTGGAAGTCAAGAACATTATCTCGGAAAGCAAAAATGGGTATGTGTGAAGGAATAGTGGTTCCAACAATGTTGTATGGTTGCGAGGCGTAGGCTATGGATAGAGTTGTGCGCAGGAGGAAGGATGAGCTGGAAATGAGATGTTTGAGGACAATTTGTAGTGTGAGGTGGTTTGATCGAGTAAGTAACGTAAGGGTAAGAGAGATGTGTGGAAATAAAAAGAGCGTGGTTGAGAGAGCAGAGGAGGGTGTTTTGAAATGGTTTGGGCACATGGAGAGATTGGGTGAGGAAAGATTGACCAAGAGGATAGATATATGTGTCGGAGGTGTAGGGAACGAGAAGTGTGAGACCAAATTGGAGGTGGAAAGATGGAGTGAAAAAGATTTTGTGTGATCGGGGCCTGAACATGCAAGATGGTGAAAGGAGGGCAAGGAATAGAGTGAATTGGATCGATGTGGTATACCGGTGTTGACGTGCTGTCAGTGGATTAAAACAGGGCATGTGAAGCGTCTGGGGTAAACCATGGAAAGCTGTGTAGGTATGTATATTTGCGTGCGTGGACGTATGTATATACATGTGTATGGGGGTGGGTTGGGCCATTTCTTTCGTCTGTTTCGTCAGAGATAGGTAGTATGTTTGAGGAGAGGAACCTGGATGTTTTGGCTCTGAGTGAAACGAAGATTTGTTTGGGAATGTCTTGGGAGTAAAGTCAGGGGTTAGTGAGAGGATAAGAGCAAGGGAAGGAGTAGCACTACTCCTGAATCACGAGTTGTGGGAGTATATGATAGAGTGTATGAAAGTTGATGGAGAGAGGTGGGTGATTATTGGTGCATATGCACCTGGGCATGAGAAGAAAGATAATGAGCGGCAAGTGTTTTGGGAGCAGCTGAATGAGTGTGTTAGTGGTTTTGATGTACAAGACCGGGTTATAGTGATGGGTGATTTGAATGCAAAGGTAAGTAATGTGGCAGTTGAGGGAATAATTGGTATACATGGGGTGTTCAGTGTTGTAAATGGAAATGGTGAAGAGCTTGTAGATTTATGTGCTGAAAAAGGACTGGTGATTGGGAATACCTGGTTTAAAAAGCGAGATATACATAAGTATACGTATGTAAGTAGGAGAAATGGCCAAAGAGAGTTATTGGATTACGTGTTAATTGACAGGTGCGCGAAAGAGAGACTTTTGGATGTTAATGTGCTGAGAGGTGCAACTGGAGGGATGTCTGATCATTATCTTGTGGAGGCTAAGGTGAAGATTTGTATTCGTTTTCAGAAAAGAAGAATGAATGTTGGGGTGAAGAGGGTGGTGAGAGTAAGTGAGCTTGGGAAGGAGACTTGTGTGAGGAAGTACCAGGAGAGACTGAGTACAGAATGGAAAAAGGTGAGAACAATGGAAGTAAGGGGAGTGGGGGAGGAATGGGATGTATTTAGGGAATCAGTGATGGATTTCGCAAAAGATGCTTGTGCCATGAGAAGAGTGGGAGGTGGGTTGATTAGAAAGAGTAGTGAGTGGTGGGATGAAGAAGTAAGATTATTAGTGAAAGAGAAGAGAGAGGCATTTGGACGATTTTTGCAGGGAAAAAATGCAACTGAGTGGGAGATGTAAAAAAGAAAGAGACAGGAGGTCAAGAGAAAGGTGCAAGAGGTGAAAAAGAGGGCAAATGAGAGTTGGGGTGAGAGAGTATCATTAAATTTTAAGGAGAATAAAAAGATGTTCTGGAAGGAGGTAAATAAAGTGCGTAAGACAAGGGAGCAAATGGGAACTTCAGTGAAGGACGCAAATGGGAAGGTGATAACAAGTAGTGGTGATGTGAGAAGGAGGTGGAGTGAGTATTTTGAAGGTTTGTTGAATGTGTTTGATGATAGAGTGACAGGTATAGGGTGTTTTGGTCGAGGTGGTGTGCAAAGTGAGAGGGATAGGGAAAATGATTTGGTAAACAGAGAAGAGGTAGTAAAAGCTTTGCGGAAGATGAAAGCCGGCAAGACAGCAGGTTTGGATGGTACTGCAGTGGAATTTATTAAAAAAGGGGGTGACTGTATTGTTGACTGGTTGGTAAGGTTATTTAATGTATGTATGACTCATGGTGAGTTGCCTGAGGATTGGCGGAATGCGTGCATAGTGCCATTGTACAAAGGCAAAGGGGATAAGAGTGAGTGCTCAAATTATAGAGGTATAAGTTTGTTTAGTATTCCCTGGAAATTATATGGGAGGGTATTGACTGAGAGGGTGAAGGCATGTACAGAGCATCAGATTGGGGAAGAGCAGTGTGGTTTCAGAAGTGGTAGAGGATGTGTGGTTCAGGTGTTTGCTTTGAAGAATGTATGTGAGAAATACTTAGAAAAGCAAATGGATTTGTATGTAGCATTTATGGATCTGGAGAAGGCATATGATAGAGTTGATAGGGATGCTCTGTGGAAGGTATTAAGAATAAATGGTATGGGAGGCAAGTTGTTAGAAGCAGTGAAAAGTTTTTATCGAGGATGTAAAGCATGTGTACGTGTAGGAAGAGAGAAAAGTGATTGGTTCTCAGTGAATGTAGGTTTGCGGCAGAGTTGTGCGATGTCTCCATGGTTGTTTAATTTGTTTATGGATTGGGTTGTTAGGGAGGTGAATGCAAGAGTTTTGGAAAGAGGGGCAAGTATGAAGTCTGTTGTGGATGAGAAAGCTTGGGAAGTGAGTCAGTTGTTGTTCGCTGATGATACAGCGCTGGTGGCTGATTAATGTGAGAAACTGCAGAAGCTGGTGACGGAGTTGGGTAAAGTGTGTGAAAGAAGAACGTTAAGAATAAATGTGAATAAGAGCAAGGTTATTAGGTACAGTAGGGTTGAGGGTCAAGTCAATTGGGAGGTAAGTTTGAATGGAGAAAAACTGGAGGAGGTAAAGTGTTTTAGATATCTGGGAGTGGATCTAGCAGCGGATGGAACCATGGAAGCGGAAGTGAATCATAGGGTGGCGGAGGGGGCGAAAATTCTGGGAGCCTTGAAGAATGTTTGGAAGTCGAGAACATTACCTCGGAAAGCAAAAATAGGTATGTTTGAAGGAATTGTGGTTATAACAATGTTGTATGGTTGCGAGGCGTGGGCTATAGATAGAGATGTGCGCAGGAGGGTGGATGTGCTTAAAATGAGATGTTTGAGGACAATATATGGTGTGAGGTGGTTTGATCGAGTAAGTAATGTAAGGGTGAGAGAGATGTGTGGAAATAAAAAGAGTGTGGTTGAGAGAGCTGAAGAGGGTGTTTTGAAATGGTTTGGTCACATAGAGAGAATAAGTGAGGAAAGATTGACCAAGAGGATATATGTGTCAGAGGTGGAGGGATCGATGAGAAGTGGGAGACCAAATTGGAGGTGGAAAGATGGAGTGAAAAAGATTTTGAGTGATCGGGGCCTGAACATGCAGGAGGGTGAAAGGCGTGCAAGAAATAGAGTGAATTGGAACGATGTGGTATACCGGGGTCGACGTGTTGTCAATGGATTGAACCAGGGCATGTGAAGCGTCTGGGCTAAACCATGGAAAGTTGTGTGGGGCCTGGGTGAGGAAAGGGAGCTGTGGTTTCGGTCCATTATTACATAACAGCTAGAGACTGAGTGTGAACGAATGTGGCCTTTGTTGTCTTTTCCTAGCGCTACTTCGCACACATGAGGGGGGAGGGGAATGTTATTCCATGTGTGGCGAGGTGGCGATGGAAAAAAATAAAGGCAGGCAGTATGAATTATGTACATGTGTATATATGTATATGTCTGTATATGTATATATATATATATATATATATATATATATATATATATATATATATATATATAATGTTTACATTGAGATGTATAGGTATGTATATTTGCGTGTGTGGACGTGTATATCTATACATGTGTATGGGGGTGGGTTGGGCCATTCTTTCGTCTGTTTCCTTGCGCTACTTTGCTAACGCGGGGGACAGCGACAAAGCAAAATAAATAAATGATATATATATATATATATTGGAAAGGATCACAATTTTGCGCGTGATCAAGATATTCCTATGAGTCCACGGGGAAAATGAAACACGAAAAAATCCCAAGTGCATTTTCGTGTAATAATCACATCATCAGGGGAGACACAAGAGAGAAATATAACAGTTAGTTGATATACATCGAAGAGACGAAGCTAGGACCCATTTGGTAAACATGTGATTGTCCAAATGGCGTCCTAGCTTCGTCTCTTCGATGTATATCAACTGACTTATATTCCTCTCTTGTGTCTCTCTGATGATGTGATTATTACACGAAAGTGCACTTGGGAAATTTTCGTGTTTCATTTTCCCCGCAGACTCATAGGTATATATATATATATATATATATATATATATATATATATATATATATATATATATATATATATATATATATATATATATTATTCCTGGGGATAGGGGACAAAGAATACTTCCCACGCATTCCTCACGTGTCGTAGAAGGAGACTAAAGGGGACGGGAGCGGGGGGCCAGAAACCCTCCCCTCCTTGTATTTTAACTTTCTAAAAGGGGAAACAGAAGAAAGAGTCACGCGAGGAGTGCTCATCCTCCTCGAAGGCTCAGATTGGGGTGTCTAAATGTGTGTGGATGTAACCAAGATGAGAAAAAAGGAGAGATAGGTAGTATGTTTAAGGAGAGGAACCTGGATGTTTTGGCTCTAAGTGCAACGAAGCTAAAGGGTAAAGGAGAAGAGTGGTTTGGGAATGTCTTGGAAGTAAAGTCAGGGGTTAGTGAGAGGACAAGAGCAAGGGAAGGAGTAGCACTATTCCTGAATCAGGAGTTGTGGGAGTATGTGATAGAGTGTAAGAAAGTAAATTCTAGATTGACATGGGTAAAACTGAAAGTTGATGGAGAGAGGTGGGTGATTATTGGTGCATATGCACCTGGGCATGAGAAGAAAGATCATGAGAGGCAAGTGTTTTGGGAGCAGCTAAATGAGTGTGTTAGTGGTTTGATGTACAAGACCGGGTTATAGTAATGAGTGATTTGAATGCAAAGGTGAGGAATGTGGCAGTTGAGGGAATAATTGGTATACATGGAGTGGTCGTTGTTTTAAAGGGAAATGGTGAGGAGCTTGTAGATTTATGTGCTGAAAAAGGACTGGTGATTGGGAATACCTGGTTTAAAAAGCGAGATATACATAGGTATACGTATGTACGTAGGAAAGATGGCCAGAGAGCGTTGTTGGGTTACGTGTTAATTGATAGACGCACGAAAGAGAGACTTTTGGATGTTGATGTGCTGATAGGTGCAACTGGAGGGATGTCTGATCATTATCTTGTGGAGGCGAAGGTGAAGATTTGTGGGGGATTTCAGAAAATAAGAGAGAATGTTGGGGTGAAGAGAGTGGTGAGAGTAAGTGAGTTTGGGAGGGAGACTTGTGTGAGGAAGTACCAGGAGAGACTGAGTACAGAATGGAAAAAGGTGAGAACAAAGGAGGTAAGGGGAGTGGGGGAGGAATGGGATGTATTTAGGGAAGCAGTGATGGATTGCGCAAAAGGTGCTTCTAGCATGAGAAACGTGGGAGGTGGGTTGATTAGAAAAGGTAGTGAGTGGTGGGATGAAGAAGTAAGATTATTAGTGAAAGAGAAGAGAGAGGCATTTGGACGATTTTTGCAGGGAAAAAATGCAATTGAGTGGGAGATGTATAAAAGAAAGAGACAGGAGGTCAAGAGAAAGGTGCAAGAGGTGAAAAAGAGGGGAAATGAGAGTTGGGGTGAGAGAGTATCATTAAATTTCAGTGAGAATAAAAAGATGTTTTGGAAGGAGGTAAATAAAGTGCGTAAGACAAGGGAGCAAATGGGAACTTCAGTGAAGGGGGCTAATGGGGAGGTGATAACAAGTAGTGATGATGTGAAGAGATCGAGTGAGTATTTTGAAGGTTTGTTGAATGTGTTTGATGATAGAGTGGCAGATATAGGGTGTTTTGGTCGAGGTGGTGTGCAAAGTGAGAGGGTTAGGGAAAATGATTTGGTAAGTAGAGAAGAGGTAGTAAAAGCTTTACGGAAGATGAAAACCGGCAAGACAGCGGGTTTGGATGGTATTGCAGTGGAATTTATAAAAAAAGGGGTGACTGTATTGTTGACTGGTTGGTAAGGTTATTTAATGTATGTGTGATTCTTGGTGAGGTGCCTGAGAATTGGCGGAATGCTTGCATAGTGCCATTGTACAAAGGCAAAGGGGATAAGAGTGAGTGCTCAAATTACAGAGGTATAAATTTGTTGAGTATTCCTGGTAAATTATATGTGAGGGTATTGATTGAGAGGGTGAAGGCATGTACAGAGCATCAGATTGGGGAAGAGCAGTGTAGTTTCAGAAGTGGTAGAGGATGTGTGGATCAGGTGTTTGCTTTGAAGAATGTATGTGGGAAATACTTAGAAAAACAAATGGATTTGTATGTAGCATTTATGGATCCGGAGAAGGCATATGATAGAGTTGATAGAGATGCTCTGTGTAAGGTTTTAAGAATATATGGTGTGGGTGGCAAGTTGTTAGAAGCAGTGAAAAGTTTTTATCGAGAATGTAAGGCATGTGTACGGGTAGGAAGAGAGGAAAGTAATTGGTTCTCAGTGAGTGTAGGTTTGCGGCAGGGGTGTGTGATGTCTCCATGGTTGTTTCATTTGTTTATGGATGGGGTTGTTAGGGAGGTGAATGCAAGAGTTTTGGAAAGAGGGGCAAGTATGCAGTCTGTTGTGGATGAGAGAGCTTGGGAAGTGAGTCAGTTGTTGTTCGCTGATGATACAGCGCTGGTGGCTGATTCATGTAAGAAACTGCAGAAGCTGGTGACTGAGTTTGGTAAAGTGTGTGAAAGAAGAAAGTTAAGAGTAAATGTGAATAAGAGCAAGGTTATTAGGTACAGTAGTGTTGAGGGTCATGTCAACTGGGAGGTATGTTTGAATGGAGAAAAACTGGAGGAAGTAAAGTGTTTTAGATATCTGGGAGTGGATCTGGCAGCGGATGGAACCATGGAAGCGTAAGTGAATCATAGGGTGGGGGAGGGGGCGAAAATTCTGGGAGCCTTGAAGAATGTGTGGAAGTCGAGAACATTATCTCGGAAAGCAAAAATGGGTATGTTTGAAGGAATAGTACCAATGTTGCATGGTTGCGAGGCGTGGGCTATGGATAGAGTTGTTCGCAGGAGGATGGATGTGCTGGAAATGAGATGTTTGAGGACAATATGTGGTGTGAGGTGGTTTGATCGAGTAAGTAATGTAAGGGTAAGAGAGATGTGTGGAAATAAAATGAGTGTGGTTGAGAGAGCCGAAGAGGGTGTTTTGAAATGGTTTGGTCACATAGAGAGAATGAGTGGGGAAAGATTGACCAAGAGGATATATGTGTCAGAGGTGGAGGGAACGAGGAGAAGTGGAAGACCAAATTGAAGGTGGAAAGATGGAGTGAAAAAGATTTTGAGTGATCGGGGCCTTAACATGCAGGACGGTGAAAGGCTTGCAAGGAATAGATTGAATTGGAACGATGTGGTATACCGGGGTCGATGTGCTGTCAATGGATTGAACCAGGGCATGTGAAGCGTCTGGGGTAAACCATGGAAAGTGTGTGAGGCCTGGATGTGGAAAGGGAGCTGTGGTCTCGGTGCATTATTACATGACAGCTAGAGACTGAGTGTGAACGAATGGGGCCTTTGGTGTCTTTTCCTAGCGCTACCTCGCACACATGAGGGGAGAGGGGGTTGTTATTCCATGTGTGGCGAGGTGGCGATGGGAACAAATAAAGGCAGACAGTATGAATTATGTACATGTGTATATATGTATATGTCTGTGTGTGTATATATATATGTGTACGTTGAGATGTATAGGTATGTATATTTGCGTGTGTGGACATGCATGTATATACATGTGTATGTGGGCGGGTTGGGCCATTCTTTCGTCTGATTCCTAGCGCTACCTCGTAAACGCGGGAGACAGCGACAAAGCAAAATAAAAAAATAAATAGATAATATATATATATGATTTGTTCAACAATTCCATAATAGCTGTGTGGTAGCTCAGCCCGACGCACCCAGATATGCTTAATGGTGCCATTGCTTGAGGTCGAGCGCCACACGGACTACTAACACAATGTAGACCGGCCTGGGTTCTGTACAAAGTTCCCGGCCGATCACCGAAGACTTCGCCCTACCTTCATACGCTCTTAGTGCAGTTTGCGATACTCTCCTCCTCAAGAACAACCATGAACGAATACTTGGTTGACTTACGAGACTGGAGAACACATAGTGTCCCCACACATCAGTTACAGAGTATATTGACTCCGTTTCCGCCTCTGTTGCTAATACAGATCATCCCACTTGTACACTTCACCGTCAGTGACTTAATGCTAGCATCTTCCATTACAGTAATGGAGTTTCATTGATGACCATGCAAAATGATCCATACACGAAACTCATTTTCTAACACAACTGACCAATTGCCTTCAATCTTTGCTGACACTTGAAATCGAACAAACGTCAAATCACTTACAAACTATAGTGATACTTCACACTTGTATATGATAATACAACACTAACGTTGATATTTCTCATACGATGGTTAACATAAGTAGAAACTGAAAAAAGTAAAACAACTCACAACTATTGAAGCGATGGTTGTCCAGGAGGTAAACAGTCTCACATGACCATTGGTCGGTGTTGACACTACTCAGCTGGTCCATGCCAGCGTAATGCCCGGTACTGCTACACGTACTCACAGAGAGGACAAGATACGAGGGATGTTGAACACTGATGTCTATGTAGCCTGATAATGACTCGTTGGCCAGAGCTTCTGGTGCGATCTGTCTTCATTCGCCTCGCCTTCTAACAATACTACCGAGAAACCAAAGACTTTCCAAGCTAGACAGGAGAGCAGGGTGAAACGCGCGTGAGCATTGGTTGCTTTAATTCTGCGTGGGACCAACAGATGGCGTTAATTACCGATGCGCTTCTCTTTATTTACACAAACTTTACCGCGAGATTTAGAAACGTCGAGTGAGCGGAAGACATCGTAGTGCTGTTTGCAAACAACAGAAAAAAAACATAACCCAGAACTTGCTGTTTTTCCAAGGGATAAAGAAAAGTCCGTATGATTTCTAATATATATCAAAGATAACATATACAGGTAACTTTAGACACAACGTGTAAGTAAAACAAGCTGCAACTGGGCAGCTGAATTAATAACCATCGCATAACAACCTTGGCTGTATTTTATTTTAGATTTATGCATTATATTCGTAACTACACATATACCGTATGTACTTTGATTTTAAGGTGGATTTGTTTACCTACTTTGTGAACATTTCTTTGTATGCTTGTATGATCTGTTTGTATTATCATTCTATATAAGAGCTTTTATGTATAAGCTTTTAAGTATATATTCTTTCATCTCATTCATATATAGTTTTTGTCAAGAAACACCTATTCTGGAAATAGGTTTTTGTTATGCCTATATAGCTTGAAAGCGACATCTGGTATCTACTTCAGCCACCAGCTCAATGCTAGATGGCGCCACAACAAACAACAGCTGTATGCTTGTCTGCTACGTTCACATTTTGTTTTGATAGTTTCAGCAAACGAGGACATGGCTCTACGTGAATGAAAGAACTGCTCTGTCTGCAGAGAATGTCAAATTACACACGTGTATATATATATATATATATATATATATATATATATATATATATATATATATATATATATTATATTATATTATATTTTATTATACTTTGTCGCTGTCTCCCGCGTTTGCGAGGTAGCGCAAGGAAACAGACGAAAGAAATGGCCCAACCACCCCCCCATACACATGTATATACATACGTCCACACACGCAAATATACATACCTACACAGCTTTCCATGGTTTACCCCAGACGCTTCACATGCCTTGATTCAATCCACTGACAGCACGTCAACCCCGGTATACCACATCGCTCCAATTCACTCTATTCCTTGCCCTCCTTTCACCCTCCTGCATGTTCAGGCCCCGATCACACAAAATCTTTTTCACTCCATCTTTCCACCTCCAATTTGGTCTCCCTCTTCTCCTCGTTCCCTCCACCTCCGACACATATATCCTCTTGGTCAATTTTTCCTCACTCATTCTCTCCATGTGCCCAAACCACTTCAAAACACCCTCTTCTGCTCTCTCAACCACGCTCTTTTTATTTCCACACATCTCTCTTACCCTTACGTTACTCACTCGATCAAACCACCTCACACCACACATTGTCCTCAAACATCTCATTTCCAGCACATCCATCCTCCTGCGCACAACTCTATCCATAGCCCACGCCTCGCAACCATACAACATTGTTGGAACCACTATTCCTTCAAACATACCCATTTTTGCTTTCCGAGATAATGTTCTCGACTTCACACATTCTTCAAGGCCCCCAGGATTTTCGCCCCCTCCCCCACCCTATGATCCACTTCCGCCTCCATGGTTCCATCCGCTGCCAGATCCACTCCCAGATATCTAAAACACTTCACTTCCTCCAGTTTTTCTCCATTCAAACTCACCTCCCAATTGACTTGACCCTCAACCCTACTGTACCTAATAACCTTGCTCTTATTCACATTTACTCTCAACTTTCTTCTTCCACACACTTTACCAAACTCAGTCACCAGCTTCTGCAGTTTCTCACATGAATCAGCCACCAGCGCTGTATCATCAGCGAACAACAACTGACTCACTTCCCAAGCTCTCTCATCCCCAACAGACTTCATACTTGCCCCTCTTTCCAAAACTCTTGCATTTACCTCCCTAACAACCCCATCCATAAACAAATTAAACAACCATGGAGACATCACACACCCCTGCCGCAAACCTACATTCACTGAGAACCAATCACTTTCCTCTCTTCCTACACGTACACATGCCTTACATCCTCGATAAAAAGTTTTCACTGCTTCTAACAACTTTCCTCCCACACCATATATTCTTAATACCTTCCACAGAGCATCTCTATCAACTCTATCATATGCCTTCTCCAGATCCATAAATGCTACATACAAATCCATTTGCTTTTCTAAGTATTTTTCACATACATTCTTCAAAGCAAACACCTGATCCACACATCCTCTACCACTTCTGAAACCACACTGCTCTTCCCCAATCTGATGCTCTGTACATGCCTTCACCCTCTCAATCAATACCCTCCCATATAATTTACCAGGAATACTCAACAAACTTATACCTCTGTAATTTGAGCACTCACTCTTATCCCCTTAGCCTTTGTACAATGGCACTATGCACGCATTCCGCCAATACTCAGGCACCTCACCATGAGTCATACATACATTAAATAACCTTACCAACCACTCAACAATACAGTCACCCCCTTTTTTAATAAATTCCACTGCAATACCATCCAAACCTGCTGCCTTGCCGGCTTTCATCTTCCGCAAAGCTTTCACTACCTCTTCTCTGTTTACCAAATCATTTTCCCTAACCCTCTCACTTTGCACACCACCTCGACCAAAACACCCTATATCTGCCACTCTATCATCAAACACATTCGACAAACCTTCAAAATACTCACTCCATCTCCTTCTCACATCACCACTACTTGTTATCACCTCCCCATTTGCGCCCTTCACTGAAGTTCCCATTTGCTCCCTTGTCTTACGCACTTTATTTACCTCCTTCCAGAACATCTTTTTATTCTCCCTAAAATTTAATGATACTCTCTCACCCCAACTCTCATTTGCCCTTTTTTTCACCTCTTGCACCTTTCTCTTGACCTCCTGTCTCTTTCTTTTATACATCTCCCAATCATTTGCATTTTTTCCCTGCAAAAATCGTCCAAATGCCTCTCTCTTCTCTTTCACTAATACTCTTACTTCTTCATCCCACCATTCACTACCCTTTCTAATCAACCCACCTCCCACTCTTCTCATGCCACAAGCATCTTTTGCGCAATCCATCACTGATTCCCTAAATACATCCCATTCCTCCCCCACTCCCCTTACTTCCATTGTTCTCACCTTTTTCCATTCTGTACTCAGTCTCTCCTGGTACTTCCTCACACAGGTCTCCTTCCCAAGCTCTCTTACTCTCACCACCCTCTTCACCCCAACATTCACTCTTCTTTTCTGAAAACCCATACAATTCTTCACCTTAGCCTCCACAAGATAATGATCAGACATCCTTCCAGTTGCACCTCTCAGCACATTAACATCCAAAAGTCTCTCTTTCGCACGCCTGTCAATTAACACGTAATCCAATAACGCTCTCTGGCCATCTCTCCTACTTACATAAGTATACTTATGTATATCTCGCTTTTTAAACCAGGTATTCCCAATCATCAGTCCTTTTTCAGCACATAAATCTACAAGCTCTTCACCATTTCCATTTACAACACTGAACACCCCATGTATACCAATTATTCCCTCAACTGCCACATTACTCACCTTTGCATTCAAATCACCCATCACTATAACCCGGTCTCGTGCATCAAAACCACTAACACACTCATTCAGCTTCTCCCAAAACACTTGCCTCTCATGATCTTTCTTCTCATGCCCGGGTGCATATGCACCAATAATCACCCACCTCTCTCCATCAACTTTCAGTTTTACCCATATTAATCGAGAATTTACTTTCTTACATTCTATCACATACTCCCACAACTCCTGTTTCAGGAGTATTGCTACTCCTACCCTTGCTCTTGTCCTCTCACTAACCCCTGTGTGTGAAAGAAGAAAGTTAAGAGTAAATGTGAATAAGAGCAAGGTTATTAGGTACAGTAGGGTTGAGGGTCAAGTCAATTGGGAGGTGAGTTTGAATGGAGAAAAACTGGAGGAAGTGAAGTGTTTTAGATATCTGGGAGTGGATCTGGCAGCGGATGGAACTATGGAAGCGGAAGTGAATCATAGGGTGGGGGAGGGGGCGAAAATCCTGGGAGCCTTGAAGAATGTGTGGAAATCGAGAACATTATCTCGCAAAGCAAAAATGGGTATGTTTGAAGGAATAGTGGTTCCAACAATGTTGTATGGTTGCGAGGCGTGGGCTATGGATAGAGTTGTGCGCAGGAGGGTGGATGTGCTGGAAATGAGATGTTTGAGGACAATGTGTGGTGTGAGGTGGTTTCATCGAATAAGTAATGTAAGGGTAAGAAAGATGTGTGGAAATAAAAAGAGCGTGGTTGAGAGAGCAGAAGAGGGTGTTTTAAAAAGGTTTGGGCACATGGAGAGAATGAGTGAGGAAAGATTGACCAAGAGGATATATGTGTCGGAGGTGGAGGGAACGAGGAGAAGTGGGAGACCAAATTGGAGGTGGAAAGATGGAGTCAAAAAAGATTTTGTGTGATCGGGGCCTGAACATGCAGGAGGGTGAAAGGAGGGCAAGGAATAAAGTGAATTGGATCGATGTGGTATACCGGGGTTGACGTGCTGTCAGTGGATTGAATCAGGGCATGTGAAGCGTCTGGGGTAGACCATG
>NC_092237.1:21276498-21291498 GCF_036320965.1 Panulirus ornatus | reverse complement strand
CCCTCCCCCACCCTATGATCCACTTCCGCTTCCATGGTTCTATCCGCTGCCAGATCCACTCCCAGATATCTAAAACATTTCATTCCTCCAGTTTTTCTCCATTCAAACTCACCTCCCAATTGACTTGACCCTCAACCCTACTGTACCTAATAACCTTGCTCTTATTCACATTTACTCTTAGCTTTCTTCTTCCACACACTTTACCAAACTCAGTCACCAGCTTCTGCAGTTTCTCACATGAATCAGCCACCAGCGCTGTATCATCAGCGAACAACAACTGACTCACTTCCCAAGCTCTCTCATCCCCAACAGACTTCATACTTGCCCCTCTTTCCAAAACTCTTGCATTTACCTCCCTAACAACCCCATCCATAAACAAATTAAACAACCATGGAGACATCACACACCCCTGCCGCAAACCTACATTCACTGAGAACCAATCACTTTCCTCTCTTCCTACACGTACACATGCCTTACATCCTCGATAAAAAGTTTTCACTGCTTCTAACAACTTTCCTCCCACACCATATATTCTTAATACCTTCCACAGAGCATCTCTATCAACTCTATCATATGCCTTCTCCAGATCCATAAATGCTACATACAAATCCATTTGCTTTTCTAAGTATTTCTCACATACATTCTTCAAAGCAAACACCTGATCCACACATCCTCTACCATTTCTGAAACCACACTGCTCTTCCCCAATCTGATGCTCTGTACATGCCTTCACCCTCTCAATCAATACCCTCCCATATAATTTACCAGGAATACTCAACAAACTTATACCTCTGTAATTTGAGCACTCACTCTTATCCCCTTTGCCTTTGTACAATGGCACTATGCACGCATTCCGCCAATCCTCAGGCACCTCACCATGAGTCATACATACATTAAATAACCTTACCAACCACTCAACAATACAGTCACCCCCTTTTTTAATAAATTCCACTGCAATACCATCCAAACCTGCTGCCTTGCCGGCTTTCATCTTCCGCAAAGCTTTCACTACCTCCTCTCTGTTTACCAAATCATTTTCCCTAACCCTCTCACTTTGCACACCACCTCGACCAAAACACCCTATATCTGCCACTCTATCATCAAACACATTCAACAAACCTTCAAAATACTCACTCCATCTCCTTCTCACATCACCACTACTTGTTATCATATATACATATATATATGTTTATTTATTAGTTATTTTGCTTTGTCGCTGTCTCCCGCGTTAGGGAGGTAGCGCAAGGAAACGGACGAAAGAATGGCACAACATACCCACATACACATGTATATACATACACGTCCATACACGCAAATATACATATCTATGCATCTCAATGTAGACATATATATACACACACAGACATATACATATATACACATGTACATAATTCATACTGTATGCCTTTATTTATTGCCATCGCCACCTCGCCACACATGGAATAACAACCTCCTCCCCCCTCATTTGTGCGAGGTAGCGCTAGGAAAAGATAACAAAGGCCACATTCGTTCACACTCAGTCTCTAGCTGTCATGTAATAATGCACCGAAACCACAGCTCCCTTTGGACATCCAGGCTCCACAGAACTTTCCATGGTTTACCCCAGACACTTCACAAGCCCTGGTTCAATCTAATGACAGCACGTCGACCCCGGTATACCACATCGTTCCAATTCACTCTATTCCTTGCACGCCTTTCACCCTCCTGCATGTTCAGGACCCGATCACTCAAAATATTTTCACTCCATCTTTCCACCTCCAATTTGGTCTCCCACTTCTCGTTTCCTCCACCTCTGACAAATATATCCTCTTGGTCATTCTTTCCTTACTCATTCTCTCCATGTGACCAAACCTTTTCAAAACACCCTCTTCTCCTCTCTCAACCACACTCTTTTTATTTCCACACATCTCTCTTACTCTTATATTAATTATTCGATCAAACAACCTCACACCACATATTGTCCTCAAACTTCTCATTTCCAGCACATCCACCCTCCTGCGCACAACTCTATCCATAGCCCACGCCTCGCAACCATACAACATTGTTGGAAACACTGTTCCTTCAAACATACCCATTTTTGCTTTCCAAGAAAATGTTCTCGACTTCCAAACATTCTTCAAGGCTCCCAGGATTTTTGCTCCCTCCCCCACCCTATGATTCACTTCCGCTTCCATGGATCCATCCGCTGCCACATCCACTCCCAAACATCTAAAACAATTTACTTCCTCCAGGTTTTCTCCATTCAAACTTACCTCCCAATTGACTTGTCCCTAAACCCTACTGTACCTAATAACCTTGCTCTTATTCACATTTATTCTCAGCTTTATTCTCTCACACACATTACCAAACTCAGTCACCAGCTTCTGCAGTTTCTCATCCGAATCAGCCACTAGCGCTCTATTATCAGCGAACAACAACTAATTCATTCTCAAGCCCTCTCATCCACAACAGACTGCATACTTGCCTCTCTCTCCAAAACTCTTGCATTTACCTCCCTAACAACCCCATCCATAAACAAATTAAACAACAATGGACAAATCACGCTCCACTGGTGGAAAACGACTTTCAGTGAGAACCAATTACTTTCCTCTCTTCCTACACGCACATTTGCCTTACATCCTAGATAAAAACTTTTCACTACTTATGGCAACTTGCCTCCCACACCACATATTCTTAATACTTTCCACATAGCATCTCTATCACGTCTACCATATGCCTTTTCCAGATTCATGAATGCAACATACTAAATCATTTGTTTTTCTAAGTATTTCTCACATACATTCTTCAAAGCAAACATCTGATCCACACATCCTCTACCACTTCTGAAACCACACCGTTCTTCCCCCAATCTGGTACTCTGTACATGCCTTCACCTTCGCAATCAATACCCTCCTATGTAATTTCCCAGGAATACTCAAGAAACTTATACCTCTGTAATTTGAGCACTCACCTTTATCCCCTTTGCCTTTGTACAATGGTACTATGCAAGCATTCCGCCAATCCTCAGGCACTTCACCATGAGTCATACATTCATTGAATATTCTCACCAACCAGTCAACGACACAGACATCCCCTTTCTTAAAAAATTCCACAACAATACCATCCAAACCCGCTGCCTTGCCGGCTCCCATCTTCCGCAAAGCTTTCTCTCCCTCTTCTCTGTTTACCAAACCATTCTCCCTGACCCTCTCACCTCGCACACCACTTAGACCAAAACACCGTATATCTGCCACTTTATCATCTAACACATTCAACAAACCTTCAAAATACTTCGTCTCCTTTTCACATCACCACTACTTGTTATCACCTCCCCATTTGCCCCCTTCACCGTTGTTCCCATTTAATCTCTTGTCTTACGCACTTTATCTACCTCCTTCCAAAGCATCTCTTTATTCTTCCTAAAATTTAATGATACTCTCTCACCCCAGCTTTTATTTGCCCTCTTTTTCACCTCTTGCACCTTTCTCTTGACCTCTTGCCTCTTTCTTTCATACATCTCCCAGTTATTTGTACTATTTCCCTGCAAAAATTGTCCAAATGCCTCTCTCTTCTCTTTCACTAATAATCTTACTTCCTCATCCCACCACTGACTACCCTTTCTATTCTGCCCACCTCCCACGTTTCTCATGACACAAGCATCTTTTGCTCAAGCCATCACTGCTTCCCTAGATACATCCCATTCCTCCTTCACTCCCCTTACGCCCTTTGCTCTCACCTTTTCCTATTCTGCACTCAGTCTCTCCTGGTGCTTCATCACAATTGTCTCCTTCCCAAGCTCACTTACTCTCACCACTCTCTTCACTCCAACATTCTCTTTCTTTTCTGAAAACCTCTACAAATCTTCACCTTCGCCTCCAAATGATGATGATTAGACATCCCTCCAGTTGCATCTCTCAGCACATCCACATCCAAAAGTCTCTCTTTCATGCGCCTAACAATTAACACGTTATCCAATAACGCCCTGTAGCCATTTGTCCTACTTGCATATGTATACTTATGTATATCTTTCTTTTTAAACCAGGTATTCCCAATCACCAGTCCTTTTTCAGCACAAATCTACAAGCTCTTCATCATTTCCATTTACAACACTGAACCTCCCATGTACACCAATTATTCCCTCAACTGCCACATTGCTCACCTTTGCATTCAAATCGCCCATCACTATAACTCGGTCTCGTTCATCAAAACTGCTAACATACTCACTCATCTGCTCCCAAATCACTTGCATCTCATGATCTTTCTTCTCATGCCCAGGTTCATAGGCACCAATAATCATGCATCTCTCTCCATCCACTTTCAGTTTTACCCATATCAATCCAGAGTTTACTTGCTTACACTCTGTCACATACTCCAACAACTCCTATTTCAGGAGTAGTTCTATTCCTTCCTTTGCTCTTGTCCTCTCACCAACCCCTGACTTTACTCCCAAAACATTCACGAAACACTCTTTCCCTTTACCCTTGAACTTCGTTTCATTCAGAGCCAAAACATCCAGGCTTCTTTCCTCAAACATACTACCTATCTCTCCTTTTTTCTCGTCTTGGTTGCATGCAACCACATTTAGACACCCCAATCGGAGCCTTCGAGGAGGATGAGCACTCCCCACGTGACTCCTTCTGTATCCCCTTTCAGAAAGTTAAAATACAAGAAGGGTGGGGAGGTTTTCCACCCCCCCCCCCTCTCCCGTCCCCTTCAGTCGCCTTCTACGACACGCGGGGAATATTTTTCCCACTATGTTTGTATGTTGCTCTGCTTTACGTTCGTTACAATTCTGTTTTGTTTGTTGTTGTGGATATTATCTTATGATTTTATCATGTTTCTGATTTACTTCCTGTTCTCTTTGAGGTATTTGAAAGTGTGTTTTATTATCTTTACTTGTTGCAATACTTGCATTTCTGCTTGGGTTGTCATAAGTTCTTTTATATATTCTTTCACGTGCGCGCATGTGAGGTTGTATGTTTGATTATCAAACAGAGCTTAAACGGTTTTCCTATCAATAAGTTACCAGAGCAAATATTTCAATATATAATGATAGCTGGGCAATGAGCATGAGAGAAATTCTGCTCACGTTCATCATTTAACAACTGTTGTATGTTAATGGAGTCAAAAATCATGTATGACATATGTACGTAAGGTTTAACAATTGATATCCGAATCATACATGAATTATTTACGGAATCTTAAACTTTAAGCATATTACGATATAATGCTGAAGATAATATGAAACTGCTGATGATGCAAAAAAACAAAATATTCGTGGAGCACGTTTTCTATAGCGCTGTTACACAGAAATTAATTTAGTATCTCCTAATCTTTCTCCATACGTTTTTCCGTAAAACTTACCGTCTCATAAATGAGATGGCGTTAGTGGTGCATTTTCCTGTTATTCTCAAATACTGGTATTCTAGAGGAAACATATTTTTTAATTCGATGTTCCTTGAATATCACCTTGCTTTGACTCTTCTACCAGTCAAATATCTACACACTTGAGGCGGGAAGGGTGTTGGTGAAACTACTAACGAGGTAGTTTGACCACCGCCTCACCGCGAGTTAATCTGTCGAACATTGAGATACATGTGAATTACTGTGTCAGACTTCTACTAACTCTTCCTTTCATTACGTCTTACTATCATCACTCAGTGCTCGTACACTGGCATAGAGAATCATGAGATAATAGTTACATCACGACATATCAATTACTTTTTAACGTTTTATTACCAGAAACAATACATGATCAACAGGTTGATAAATCATCATCAATTAGTGACAGGAAGGATTAATACACCTTACTTTTTAGCTAATGTATTTATCATATGAGAGAGGAAATCATTCAAACGATAGAGCAGTGTTGCCAACACATCAAAACATCAAAGACAGCTGTACTGAACACTACTTGTCACTTATCCCGAGACCGTAGTCATGCATGTATATGCCTGCGAGATGTTGTATGATAAGTATACATTTGCTAATTTTCAACTGGTCCTCTTCTTTCGTCTTTATATTACAGAAGGTGTCGAGTAATGGTGATAGTAGGCGAGCGTTTCAAAGGTTTATTAAAGACAATTCAAGACAAGCACAGCACTCCACGAGTCTACAACAGTGGGAGCAAGAATTTTTCTTAGTGCGTGGAAAGAGAGAAGGTGCTGCACACTATTTGTTATACCACAGTAGTCAATATAGGAATTATGTCCAAACGGTACAGTTTTCATACACACCGCAGTACTGCACATCCTGACCTCTCCAATCAATCCACTTTGCAATCTAGAAAGTGAGAGGATAAACTGCTGTCTTGAAGACAGGAGTCTGTGTTTAAAGAAACCAGTCATATGCTGTGGCCAGAATTTAACTTACTAGAAAAGCAGCTGAGGGTTAAGCTCGATTAAAGAAACAATTTACTGGTGCGGAGTGAAAGGTAAGATGCATCTATATGTTTTTATCATAACTAAAGTAGTTATTCTATTTTCTAAGTAACAAATTAAGCTTTTCTGAGAAATTGAATGCAGCAAATCTAAGGTCTCTTTCTTAGATTCTACTTATGGTCAGATCAAAGTATTTCAGCATTTCAATTGGCCTTCATTGGCTCTCTAGTAGGTACCACTGGTGTAGCGGGATGATGAATAATGAACCAAGAAAAACATAGAGAAAGAAATGATAGACAAGGGAGGGTGTGGCGGGTATGGACGTGTGGACAAGGGGAGGATGTAGCAGGTGTATAAGACTGGTCTATGGATGGTATGGCGGGTGTACGTAGATGGGAGGAACAGGGAAGGGAGGGTGTGGCACGTGTAGATAGGTGGTCCGTGGAGGATGTGGCACGTGAACTGCTGTTACCTAAATGTTCCATTAACTATCTAACGGTCTTAACGATTACTCTGCAATCAAGAAAAACTAAGGGGAGAAAAAAGGTACTTAACATATCATCTAAGCAACCTTGTTAAGAATATGGCGAATGTTATCACAAACATAATAATTATACAACAGAGTACACCACAGGAGGTTATGGAATATATACTACCAACAGAACATTTCCCTGGCGGAGTTTTGGAGCCTGGTCTGCAACATCAAAGTGAAGAGATAGGATAATGATCTTGGGAGGTTGGAGTGATTCGTTAAGAACGAAATCTGGTGTACACTGGAAATAGAAATATCATACTCCGTTCCTGAATAAACTACTATTTCAGTATATATATATATATATATATATATATATATATATATATATATATATATATATATATATATATATATATATATATATAATGAAAGGGTAAGAGAGATGTGGGGTAATGAAAAGAGTGTGGTTGAGGGAGCAGAGGAGGGTGTGTTGAAATGGTTTGGACACATGGAGAGAAAGAGCGAGTAAAGATTGACAAAGAGGATATATATGTCAGAGTTGGAGGGAAGAAGGAGAATTGGGAGACCAAATTGGAGCTGGAAGGATGGAGTGAAAAAGGTTTTGAGTGATCGGGTGAACATACAAGAGGGTTAAAGGCGTGCAAGGAGTACAGTGAATTGGAACGATGTGGTATACCGGGGGCGGAGTGCTGTCGATGGATTGAACCAGGGCATGTGAAGCGTCTGGGGTAAACCATGGAAAGGTCTGTGGGGTCTGGATGTGAAAAGGGAGCTATGGTTTCGGTGCATTACACATGACGGCAAGAGACTGAGTGTGACCGAATGTGACCTTTTTGTCTGCGACTGGCGCTGCCACGATGGAGAGAGAGAGAGAGAGAGAGAGAGAGAGAGAGAGAGAGAGAGAGATGCCATTGCGTGTGTGACGGGATGGCGATGGGAGTGGATGAAGGCAGCAAGTATGAATATGTACATATGTATATATGTGTATGTCTGTGTATGTATATGTATGTATATGTTGAAATATATACGCATGTATATGTGCGTGTGTGGGCGTTTATGTATATACATGTGTATGTAGGTGGGTTGGGCCATTCCTCGTCTGTTTCCCTGCGGTACCTCGTTAACGAGAGACACAGCGGTTAAGTATTATACTAACAATAATAATCAAAATAATAATGATAATGAATATATATATATTTTTTTTTTTTTTTATACTTTGTCGCTGTCTCCCGCGTTTGCGAGGTAGCGCAAGGAAACAGACGAAAGAAATGGCCCAACCCCCCCCCCCCATACACATGTACATACGTCCACACACGCAAATATACATACCTACACAGCTTTCCATGGTTTACCCCAGACGCTTCACATGCCTTGATTCAATCCACTGACAGCACGTCAACCCCTGTATACCACATCGCTCCAATTCACTCTATTCCTTGCCCTCCTTTCACCCTCCTGCATGTTCAGGCCCCGATCACACAAAATCTTTTTCACTCCATCTTTCCACCTCCAATTTGGTCTCCCTCTTCTCCTCGTTCCCTCCACCTCCGACACATATATCCTCTTGGTCAATCTTTCCTCACTCATTCTCTCCATGTGCCC
The DNA here is from genome assembly GCF_036320965.1 of Panulirus ornatus. NCBI lineage: Eukaryota > Metazoa > Arthropoda > Malacostraca > Decapoda > Palinuridae > Panulirus > Panulirus ornatus. Next base: position 21,283,041 of record NC_092237.1, on the reverse strand, counting down.
AAACCATTTCAAAACACCCTCTTCTGCTCTCTCAACCACGCTCTTTTTATTTCCACACATCTCTCTTACCCTTACGTTACTTACTCGATCAAACCACCTCACACCACACATTGTCCTCAAACATCTCATTTCCAGCACATCCATCCTCCTGCGCACATCTCTATCCATAGCCCACGCCTCGCAACCATACAACATTGTTGGAACCACTATTCCTTCAAACATACCCATTTTTGCTTTCCGAGATAATGTTCTCGACTTCCACACATTTTTCAAGGCTCCCAAAATTTTCGCCCCCTCCCCCACCCTATGATCCACTTCCGCTTCCATGGTTCCATCCGCTGACAGATCCACTCCCAGATATCTAAAACACTTCACTTCCTCCAGTTTTTCTCCATTCAAACTCACCTCCCAATTGACTTGACCCTCACCCCTACTGTACCTAATAACCTTGCTCTTATTCACATTTACTCTTAACTTTCTTCTTCCACACACTTTACCAAACTCAGTCACCAGCTTCTGCAGTTTCTCACATGAATCAGCCACCAGCGCTGTATCATCAGCGAACAACAACTGACTCACTTCCCAAGCTCTCTCATCCCCAACAGACTTCATACTTGCCCCTCTTTCCAGGACTCTTGCATTTACCTCCCTAACAACCCCATCCATAAACAAATTATATGGGAGGGTATTGATTGAGAGGGTGAAGGCATGTACAGAGCATCAGATTGGGGAAGAGCAGTGCGGTTTCAGAAGTGGTAGAGGATGTGTGGATCAGGTGTTTGCTTTGAAGATTGTATGTGAGAAATACTTAGAAAAGCAAATGGATTTGTATGTAGCATTTATGGATCTGGAGAAGGCATATGATAGAGTTGATAGAGATGCTCTGTGGAAGGTATTAAGAATATATGGTGTGGGAGGAAAGTTGTTAGAAGCAGTGAAAAGTTTTTATCGAGGATGTAAGGCATGTGTACGTGTAGGAAGAGAGGAAAGTGATTGGTTCTCAGTGAATGTAGGTTTGCGGCAGGGGTGTGTGATGTCTCCATGGTTGTTTAATTTATATATATATATATATATATATATATATATATATATATATATATATATATATATATATATATATATATATATATATCGGCAAGGATCTCAATTTTGCGCGTGATCAAGATATTCCAATGAATCCACGAGGAAAATGAAACACGAAAAGTTCGTGTAATAATCACATCATCAGGGGAGACACAAGAAAGAAATATAACTATATAAGCTACGACGCCATTTGATAAACATGCGATTGTCTTGGACAATGTTTACCAAATTGCATCCTAGCTTCGTCTCTACGATGTATTACAACTGACTGTTATATTCCTCTCTCGTGTCTCCCCTGATGAAGTGATTATTATACGAAAGTGCACTTGGGAACTTTTCGTGTTTCATTTTCTCCGTGGACTCATACGAATATATATATATATATATATGTATATGTATATATATATATATATATATATATATATATATATATATATATATATATATATATATATATATATATATATATATATATATATATGGGTATGTTTGAAGGAATAGTGGTTCCAACAATGTTGTATGGTTTCGAGGCGTGGGCTATGGATAGAGTTGTGCGCAGGAGGATGGATGTGCTGGAAATGAGATGTTTGAGGACAATGTGTGGTGTGAGGTGGTTTGATCGAGTAAGTAACGTAAGGGTAAGTTAGATGTGTGGAAATAAAAAGAGCGTGGTTGAGAGAGCAGAGGAGGGTGTTTTGAAATGGTTTGGGCACATGGAGAGAATGAGTGAGGAAAGATTGACCAAGAGGACATAAGTGTCGGAGGTGGAGGGAACGAGGATAAGAGGGAGACCAAATTGGAGGTGGAAAGATGGAGTGAAAAAAATTTTGTGTGATCGGGGCCTGAACATGCAGGAGGGTGAAAGGAGTGCAAGGAATAGAGTGAATTGGAGCGATGTGGTATACCGGGGTTGACGTGCTGTAAGTGGATTGAATCAAGGCATGTGAAGCGTCTGGGGTAAACCATGGAAAGCTGTGTAGGTATGTATATTTGCGTGTGTGGACGTATGTATATACATGTGTATGGGGGTGGGTTGGGCCATTTCTTTCGTCTGTTTCCTTGCGCTACCTCGCAAACGCGGGAGACAGCGACAAAGCAAAAAGAAGAAAAAAAAAAATATATATATATATATATATATATATATATATATATATATATATATATATATATATATATATATATATATAAGTGCGTAAGACAAGGGACAAATGGGAACTTCAGTGAAGGGGGCTAAAGGGGAGGTGAAAACAAGTAGTGGTGATGTGAAAAGGAGGTGGACTGAGTATTTTGAAGGTTTGTTGAATGTGTTTGATGATAGAGTGGCAGATATAGGGTGTTTTGGTCGAGGTGGTGTGCAAAGTGAGAGGGTTAGGGAGAATGATTTGGTAAACAGAGAAGAGGTAGTAAAAGCATTGCGGAAGATGAAAGCCGGCAAGGCAGCGGGTTTGGAAGGAATTGCAGTGGAATTTATTTAAAACGGGGGTGACTGTATTGTTCACTGGTTGGTAAGGTTATTTAATGTATATATGATTCATGGTGAAGTGCCTCAGGATTGGCGGAATACTTGCATAGTGCCATTGTACAAAGGAAAAGGGGATAAGAGTGAGTGCTCAAATTAAAGAGGTATAAGTTTATTGAGTATTCCTGGTAAATCATATGGGAGGGTATTCATTGACAGGTTAAACGCATGTACAGACCATCAGACTGGGGAAGAGCAGTGTGGTTTCAGAAGTGGTAGAGGATGTGTGGATCAGGTAATTGCTTTGAAGAATGTATATGAGAAATACTTTGAAAAGCAAATGGATTTGTATGTAGCATTTATGGATCTGGAGAAAGCAAATGCTCTGTGGAAGGTATTAAGAATATATGGTGTGAGAGGCAAGTTGTTAGAAGCAACGAAAAGTTTTTATAGAGGATGCAAGGCATGTGTAGGTGTAGGAAGAGAGGAAAGTGATTGGTTCTCAGTGAATGTAAGTTTGCGGTAGTGGTGTGTGATGTCTCCATGGTTGTTTAATTTGTTTATGGATGGGGTTATTAGGGATGTGAATATAAGAGTTTTGGAAAGAGGGGCAAGTAAGCAGTCTGCTATGGATGAGAGAGCTTGGGAAGAAAGTCAGTTGTTATTCGCTGATGATACAGCGCTGGTGGCTGATTCATGTTAGAAACTGCAGAGGCTGGTGACTGAGTTTGGTAAAGTGTGTGAAAGAAGAAAGTTGAAAGTAAATGTGAATAAGAGCAAGGCTATTAGGTGCAGTAGGGTTGAGGGTCAAGTCAACTGGGAGGTAAGTTTGAATGGAGAACAAATGGAGGAAGTGAAGTGTTTTAGATATCTGGGAGTGGATTTGGCAGCGGATGGAACTATGGAAGTGGAAGTGAATCATAGGGTGGGGGCGGGGGCGGGGGCGACAATTCTGGGAGCCTTGAAGAATGTGTGAAAGTCGAGAACATTTTCTCGGAAAGCAAAAATGTGTATGTTTGAAGGAATAGTGGTTCCAACAATTTTGTATGGATGCGAGGCGTGGGCTATGGCTAGAGTTGTGCGCAGGAGGGTGGATGTGCTGGAAATGAGATGTTTGAGGACAATATGTGGTGTGAAGTGGTTTGATCGAGTAAGTAATAATAGGGTAAGAAAGATTTGTGGTAATAAAAGGGGTGCGGTTGAGAGAGAAGTGTTTTGAAATGGTTTGGTCAGATGGAGAGAATGAGTGAGGAAAGATTGACCAAAAGGATATATGTGTCAGAAGTGGAGAGAACGAGGAGAAGTGGGAGACCAAATTGGAGGTGGAAACATGGAGTGAAAAAGATTTTGAGTGATCGAGGCCTAAACATGCAGGAGGGTGAAAGGCGTGCAAGGAATAGAGTGAATGGGAACGATGTGTTATACCGGGGTCGACGTGCTGTCATTGGATTGAACCAGGGCATGTGAAGAGTCTGGGGTAAACCATGGAAAGTTCTGTGGGGCCTAGATGTGGAAAGGGAGCTGTGGTTTTCGGTGCACTATTACATGAGAGCTAGAGACTGATTAAAAACGAATGTAGCCTTTGTTGTCTTTTCCTGGCGCTACCTCACACACATGAGTGGGGAGTGGGTTGTTATTCCATGTGTGGCGAGGTGGCGATGGGAATGAATAAAGGCAGACAGTATGAATTATGTAAATGTGTATATATATCTAGATGTCTGTGTGTGTATATATAGGTATACATTGAGATATATAGGTATGTATATATGCGTGTGTGGACATGTATGTATATACATGCGTATGTGGGTGGGTTGTGCTATTCTTTCGTCTGTTTACTTGCGCTACCTCGCTAACACAGGAGACAGCGACAACGCGAAATATAAAGGAATATATATATATATATATATATATATATATATATATATATATATATATATATATATATATATATATATATATATATATATATATATATATATATATATATATATATATATATATATATATATATATATATATATGTATACATATATATATGTATATATATATGTATATATATATATATATATATATATATATATATATATATATATATATATATATATATATATATATATATATATGTATATATATGTATATATATATATATATATATATATATATATATACATATATATATGTATACATATATATATATATATATATATATATATATATATATATATATATATATATATATATATATATATATATATATATATATTTTTTATATTTATTTATTTTGCTTTGTCGCTGTCTCCCGCATTTGCGAGATAGCGCAAGGAAACAGAAGAAAGAAATATATATACATATATACACATGTACATAATTCTAATGTCTGCCTTTATTTATTCCCATCGCCACCTCGCCACACATGGAATACAACCCCCTCCCCCCTCATATGTGCGAGGTAGCGCTAGGAAAAGACAACAAAGGCCCATTCGTTCACACTCAGTCTCTAGCTGTCATGTAATAATGCACCGAAACCACAGCTCCCTTTCCACATCCAGGCCTCACAGAACTTTCCATTGTTTACCTCAGACGCTTCACATGCACTGGTTCAATCCACTGACAGCACGTCGACCCCGGTATACCACATCGTTTCAATTCACTCTATTCCTTGCACGCCTTTCACCCTCCTGCATGTTCAGGCCCCGATCACTCAAAATCTTTTCCACTCCATCTTTCCACCTCCAATTTGGTCTCTCACTTCTCCTCTTTCCTTCGACCTCTGTCACATACATCCTGTTGGTCAATCTTTCCTCACTCATTCTCTCCATGTGACCAAACCATTTCAAAACACCCTCTTTTGCTCTCTCAACCCCACACTTTTTATTTCCACACATCTCTCTAACCCTTACATTACTTACTTGATCAAAGCACCTCACACCACATATTGTCCTCAAACGTCTCATTTCCAGCACATCCACCCTCCTGCGCACAGCTCTATCCATAGCCCACGCCTCGCAACCATACAACATTGTTGGAACCACTATTCCTTCAAACATACCCATTTTTACTTTCCGAGATAATGTTCTCGACTTCCACACCTTCTTCAAGGCTCCCAGAATTTTCGGCCCCTCCCCCACCTTATGATTCACTTCCGCTTCCATGGTTCCATCCGCTGCCAGATCCACTCCCAAATTTCTAAAACACTTTACTTCCTCCAGTTTTTCTCCATGCAATCTTACCTCCCAGTTGACTTGACCCTCAACCCTAGTGTACCTAATAACCTTGTTCTTATTCACATTTACCCTCAACTTTCTTCTTTCACGCACTTTACCAAACTCAGTCACCAGCCTCTGCAGTTTCTCATATGAATCAGCCACCAGCGCTGTATCATCAGCGAACAACAACAGACTGCATAATTGCCCCTCTTTCCAAAACTCTTGCATTTACCTCCCCAACCACACCATGCATAAACAAATTATACAACCATGGAGACATCATACACCACTGCCGCAAGCCTATATTCACTGAGAACCAATCACTTTCCTCTCTTCCTACACGTACACATGCCTTACATCCTCGATAAAAACTTTTCACTGCTTCTAACAACTTGCCTCCCACACCATATATTCTTAATACCTTCCACAGAGCATCTCTATCAACTCTATCATATGCCTTCTCCAGATCCATAAATGGTACATACAAATCCATTTGCTTTTCTAAGTGTTTCTCACATACATTCTTCAAAGCAAACACCTGATCCACACATCCTCTACCACTTCTGAAACCATACTGCTCTTCCCCAATCTGATGCACTGTACACGCCTTCACCCTTTCAATCAATACCCTCCCATATAATTTACCAGAAATACTCAACAAACTTATACTTGTGTAATTTGAGCACTCACTCTTATCCCCTTTGCCTTTGTACAATGGCACTATGCAAGCATTCCGCCAATCCTCAGGCACCTCACCAGAAATCATACATATATTAAATAACCTTATCAACCAGT